>NC_041819.1:15552648-15856879 GCF_900964775.1 Scleropages formosus | reverse complement strand
GTACAGTCTCAGGGTGCTGGACTGTACAACATGGACATATATATGTGTATGTATGTGTGTGTATATATAACATACTGTATTTACATATGTACATATATATGTATATACATATATTTATTACTGTATATAAGTAATAAAAATTACTGTTCTTTATAAATGAATTTTAAAAAATGGTAGCTCAACATTGTAAGCTGCTTTGGAGAAAGTGCCACTTGAACGAACAAATGTGAATGTAATGAATAGCCATGAAAACTTTAAGACTGGACTTAAAACATTGTGGTAATGTACAAGTATGTAACAGACATGCTGACAGATGAACGTTCGAACAAGATCAGACTTGTCTTCCTCGCTCACTTCGATTCGACGAGTCACCGAAGACAGCCTAATTGCGCGCGGTTCTCAAAACAGATGTAACAAGCAAACACAGCAAGCGAAAGAAATGCTCTCTGACACAGGACCCCATTTGCTCTCAGCCCAATTATCAAATTAGTTGCATTGTGTTTTCATTGCTCCCGGAGCCCGCCACAAAGACAGGGCCGCGGGGAGATTAACCGGAATGATAATCCCCTGCGGCAAAAGGACCACACAGGACCTTTGTCCAGTCCATCCAGTTGCTGAGCCTGCTGGATGGACAGCTTCTGACCTAAGCCACGCTTTCCATGGGAATCCTGACGGGTGGGTAAAACGATTCACGATGACCTATGAGGACCTTGGCCTGCGGCGGCCCTGCCCCCGGCATTCTGCACATTTCTGCAGGAGGACAAAGAGAAGACGTCTTCACCTAATCTTCCCCAGTGCCCGGGGCGACGGGAGGCTCTGGCCCAGTCAGACCGCTCTAATTGCAGGGGAGGTCCCCCACTGATAGGCCTATTATCATGAGAACGACCCCTGTGACCTCTCTATTTACATTCTGATAACGGAAAGTGTAATTGCAAAGTGTAATTGCAAAGTCCGTCCTGTCCAAACACAGCCTGAACACCTTCATTCCACTGTGGACCGTTACGCAGGTGTGGTTAGCATTTCTGAGAAAAGCAAACAGAAGCAGCATCATGTGCAATATCGTTTATTATACATTATATTTATTACGTATACTATAAATCACATTTGCAAGAGTAGTAGAGTGGAGGGTGGTCAGCGCCGTCACCTTGTATTTGAAACATCTAGGTTTGAATCCTGTTCCCACCGCAGTACCATTGAGAAAGGCACTTTACCCGGAACTGACACAATAAAAATCAGCCCACTCCATAAATGGGTAAATCATTGTAAGTAGGTGAGTATACACACCAACTCAATATGGCGAGTTGCTTTGGGGAAAAACTGCAGATAAATAAATTAACAGTATTTTAATATAATTAATAATAATATAATATAATAATCAATAGAGGTGTGCAATGGTGTGGCAGGCTGGGCTGGGTCCTGCTCTCTGGTAGGTCTGGGGTTCGAGTCCTGCTTGGGGTGCCTTGTAACGGACTGGCGTCCTGTCCTGGGTGTGTCCCTTCCCCCAATCAGCCCTGCGCCCTGTGTTGCTGAGTTAGGCTCCGGTTTGCTGCGACCACGTTTGGGACAAGTGGTTTCAGAGAGTGTGTGTGTGTGTGTGTGTGTGTGTGTGTGTGTGTGTGTGTGTGTGTGTGTGTGTGTGTGTGTGTATTTTAATATATAAACGATTGCTATTTGTATTTCACACAAATGTCCTCAGAGCAATTGTCTGTGAAGGGAAAAAATTGTATATCAAAGAGCAGTTCTGTAGCAGCGCATTAAAAAACGGATGCAGAAAACACTCCGTAGTTACTTCCTTCTGTATCTGTGGTTATTTTCTTAATTGCATTTTAGAGATGAGGGAAAATACTAAACCACCCAGGCTGGATTGTTGGCCCTGCTGATGTCACCAGGTAATTAGCAGAGCTTAGGCAGGGTGCATTCGGAGTAAATTGCCCATTCTGTAGAAGAAGAGGATTAGAATTTAGCACACAATACCAGCCACCGCAGGTGGTGTCCCGGTAATTTGGCGAGCTTTGCTTACTGTATTTAGCGTAGAGGTGCGCTGTCTTCAATTATCCACTAATGGATTATGTACTCTCTCGGGATTCAGCTGAAAAACGTACAAAGATTGGATGGATAAACCCAGGTGGTGCAGCAACATTTTGAAAACATCCAAAGAAAAACAGTGGATTGTTAAGCAGCTTGATAAGTCTTTGTCTGAACAAACATTCACCATTTTTTTTAGAATTTTTACTGCACTGTGATGTAAATTCATGCTACTCCAAAATAGTTTGCTGCATTCCAAGTTAGAGTGTTCCTTTAAAGGCATAAAAGCACCTTTTTACTTTAAGCTGCAATGGAGGAAATGTGTACTTTTGTGAGCATTTACGACGAAAACTTGTGAAAATGTTCAGAGAACTCTGCGCACAGAAAAAGAAATCATACTTAAGAAACACAAATATATATATATATCTTACAAGTCCTGAATGTTCATTGTTTGCTTTTCTTTTGCACAATGAGACTTGGCTTCAGACCATTTCAAAATGAAAACTGAATTCTGGTATGAAAGTCATATTTTGCAAAAAGGAACTGTCAACTATGCCTGAATAGCAGCTGAGCACAAAGACACCAATTTCTCATTATTATTAACAGACACATTCAGTTTAGACCTATATTTCAACAGGAAGAGACAAATTAATGGTTTGATTTAACTTTGATCATAGAGAGAATAATAGCAATAAAGACACTGGATTTTTAATAATTCCCAAAAATAATCAGGAGAGAGAGATATTGTTGTCATCCAGTTAACTATAGTCAATTTCTCAGACAGATTCGGGGATCCTTCATAAAAACTACAAAGAAGTTCTTTCATTATATAACCCAATTTTCTTCTGTGTTTAAACTCAAAGACAGTAAGTGTGACAAATGCAATAACTTTCAGTCACACCTCTTCACACAAAGAAAAAAAAAACTAACACAGAATAGAACAATTAGAATGTAACTGTACAAATGACACGCAAAGAAATTCTTTTTATATTTTCACATGCTCCTGGACCACAAGTGTACTTCTAGACAGAAAAAGGCCAAAGCAAATGGACTAATAGCTCATAATCTGCCTGTTTGAGACATAAATAAATAAATAAAATAAAAAAAAATAAATAAAATAAATAAATAAATGGGGGTCTATTTTTGAGGTGCAACATCCACAATCATTCCCTGCAGCGTTTCCCTAACTAATTTCCCCAGACATGCTGATGTCTTTTTCATTACTCCAGGCTGACAGACCCATTATGGTTTTTACATGTCCCAGCAGTGCCCACCCCTCTGGACAGAAAATTAGCCAGAATAAACATCCGTGACCCATGTTCCTCCCTTGCTTCTACCAGCATCCCTGGAGAGCTACAAGCGCCGTAGAGTGTATCGTTCCGATAGTCGGTATGCGGACTGAGCTGGACAGTCAGGGTTTGGAGGCCACAGCAAACACCGGTGTGGCTTCATCCAGCTTCTTTTGTCCAGAACACTTCAAGCTGTCATCTCCTGTTGGGTTGGCTTACCCCAGTCGACAGGGTAACATACGGTATCGAGTTTCTTCAGTCTGAAGAAAAAATGTTTTAATAAAAAAAAAAAAAACAAAAATCCATTTAAACATCTTAAATTACCGTGTTTCGGGAACCAACAAGGGCACAGTCAGAATCAATAACTTGGGCAACATTGCAAATACACATCATTGCAAATGAAACACGCAGATTATAGTTACAGTTACAGTCAGTTATTCCAGGTTATTTAATCACCTCCAAGAGGTATGTGGGGGGAAGAATGTCCTAAAAACTGATGTCACATTAAACACTGGGCTGTTTGCTTAAACCACATAGACACTTCATTACTTAGTGTATTACTGGGTTTATTGGCACTGTGTTGGCGCAGAAGAACGCTGCAAAGGGCCTCTTATGTTCCCTTCTCATCAGCACAAACGTCATCACCTTAAAAAGTAATGAACTTTCTTGATGGGTGAAAATGTTATTCTCGGAAGTTCTGATAAGAAAACCTTCTGAGCAAAGAAACGTTTTACTGCTATAAAGGAAGGCACGCAAATGAAATGAGAGTTGCAACATCATAGCTCGATTCGTTCATGTAATTTAGTCCTAATATGTATTTATAATAAGGCCTATATTTCTCTGGCTAGCCTAGGCTAGTGTGCTTCAGTTTTGAATGCATGAATGAATGAGTGAATGAGTATTTTTTAATAACTCTTTTTTCTGAAAGCCAAACAATAAAATCCAGCAACCATTGCTCTAACAGCCTCATAATGAACGCATTCATTTCAGTTTGTTTGCTAATTGTCTGTGTCCTCAAGGGCCGATCACTGCCTTTAAAGTGGTGTGAGAGGAGCCCACCTGGGTCCCCACCCACGCGGCGCTTATAAACGTGTGCGCGAGGACCCCCCCCCCCCCAGGTGCCACTCTCCGCTCGGCTCTCCTCTCCTCTCCTCTCCTCCTTGCACTCTTTCCTCCACTTCTGTCCGCGCGCTTTCCTGAACGGGGCTGTACTGGGATCGCGTCCCTCATCCCAATCATCCTCATCATCCTCCTCCTCCTCCTCCTCCTCGTCGCGGCGATGCCGGCGTCTCGGGCCGCGCTTTCCCTCTGCGTGCTGCTGTGCGCGGGGGTCGCCCTGCAGGCGCGCGCCGGCGGGGCTCGTGGCGGGGAGTACTGCCACGGCTGGGCGGACGCCTACAACGACTGGCACGCGGGCTTCCATTGTCCCGAGGGCTTCGACCCCACCGAGTCGCGCTTCTGCTGCGGCAGCTGCACTCTGCGCTACTGCTGCACGGCGCCCGAGGCGCGACTCGACCAGAGCGCCTGCGACAACGACGACGAGTACGAGCACGAGCAGGACGGCGGGGCCGTGCAAATACCAGCGCAAGGTGAACCGCTACTACTACTGCTGCTATTATTATTAAACTTCATTTTTAGCCAAACGAAAGAAGTAACGATTAATATTATTGCACTGCCTTTCTAACTTTCTGTACCACTTGTTCGAGGCTACTCTGATATCCTCATAGGGTATTCTCCTTGCTCAAGCCTTCAAGGGTCTTACAGGAGGGGGATCCGAAGCAACAACCTTGTGACTGAAAGGCCTAAACATTTGGGTACCTGCTGCCCTAGTGCTTTGACTGAATGCTTTTTACATTTATTTATTTAGCAGACGCTTTTCTCCAGGGGATTTCCAATGAACTCAATGAACTTTATTATTATTATTATTATTATTATTATTATTACAGTAGGAGAATTTGGGTGGCAGAAAAGCCCTGAAACAAGGTGCTTTTGCAGTGTTTGGTTTAAAAAAAAAAAACTTTATTAAGGCGTTAGTAAGTTTAGTATTGTGTTAAATGTACCTCATTCAAGGGTACAACAGCAAGAATAGAATTTAAACATGGGTCCCTCAAATGGTGTCTAGGAGCTTTTTATCTGACTTCTGTTGAGAGCTCCATCATTGACTTTGTGCTGTTTTTACTTGCAGTGCCCGTGTACCTGCCTTTCCTGATCGTCTCTGGGACGTTTGTGACGTTTGTGCTGGTCGGCTCAACCGTGGCTTGGCTTTGCTGCCGGTGCCTGAAGCCAAAGTCCATGGACCAACAGAGTGGCCCGGCACCCGCCCAGCAGAGCTGCCTGCTGGAGACCGGCAGCCCCTCCTCCGACAGCACCACACCCTCCCGTAACTCCAGCTCTAGCTCCGCTGGACGGTCCGTGGCGGCAGGGCGGCTACAAAACACCTGCACTGTGGGTTCGGAGGGTGGCATCGGCATGTTCGGGCCAGTCGGGACCACATACCCCGTCGCCGGACCTCAGATTCAGCAGTATGTGGGCTCCACACGGCCGAGCCCCTACTTCCAGCCATACCTGAACTTCTCCGTTGCACCTGAGCACAGCATGCTGATGACCCCAGCATATGTGGACACCCGGTCGACATATGGAGGTCAGCAAGCGTATCCCTTCCCACAAGCACCGGTTCCCACAGAACAGCTGTATCCTGCAGTGACCATGTGAGAGAGCTCCATGGAACTTCTTGTACAACTTCAATCTTCTGGAATGGCATGGTGACCACCAACATGGTGTGTTCCACCATTGGGACATGGAAGTACCTGGTGGCCTAGTCAGCATGAAATGCAGGGTCCATCGCATCACCGTTACCAGATTGGGTCATTCATTCACATTGCTGAGTGTAAAATAATACACGGACTGATGGCCAGTCTGAATCAATTGTATTAGATGATGATGGTTTACAATTCCTCTTTTTAATTTTATACAATGTAAACATGTGCATAAAATGGCTAAATGGCTGTTAACACTGAATGGGCTTCTAAGTACATGTATTGTTATATTTATAACTTCTGCAAAATGGAGTGTTTTGTAAAACATGGGTATGGCACTGATTTCAGTGTGTATTTAATTAATGATTAGAAATACTGTGTAAAGCGTATATGTTTTATCTTTGTATCAAATTAATTATTTGATTAAAATATTACTTTTATTGATATACTTAATTGTTTCAGTACTTACTAAGGATACTAATTTTTAGATATTCTGGAAATGGATGCTTTCTTAATACAAACCGTACAATTGATAGCGATTCTGACAAAGAGTGATCTTAATTGTCACTTGCTTCATTGTGGGAATAATTAGCTACGAAACAAATAGTACCTGGATTCTTAAATGAAGAAAATATTTTTGTCTCCCACGTTCCCTGAGTGAGTTTCATTCTTAAAATGCAACATTTTAAGTTCCGAGATGGCCCATCTGGGAATGTGCTTTGTCTCCGAAGAAGTCAAGAGCTTAGCACTCTTTAAGCTTTAATTGTAATGCAGGGCTGATATGTTAACAACAATGGGTCTGCTGCTGGTGGGGGCTGTTTGTGCCTGGAAATCAGCTGGGGGGTAGGGTGATGGGGACGGCTTTCTCTTCACACCCACAGTGTGCTGCAGTGGGCCCAGGGATCGAGGATTGTGTCAGTCCCCCTCAGAGAGGGTTAATTTTGGGGTATGTAACAACTGGGATTGTTCAAGAGGGAGAAGACTAGCGAGAAGAAATGACTCCCTGATGTCGACAACTAAATCCACCGAGCGCTACTATTTGAACATTGTCAAATTAATACTGCAAAAGATTCAACATTGAAAGGCACAGCAGATGGTGTAACAGCCACCACGTTTGGACTTGAAGGACCCAGGTTTGAATCCCGGGTGCTGCCGTAATACTTTTGGTCAAAGTACTAACCCTCTGTTGCTCCAGTAAATAATGTAAGCCACTTTGGAGAAAAACACATAAATCTCAATGAATAAATGTAAATTTAGTTTTAGGTCTCCATACTTAGGTACTTTAAATTAGTCATTTTTACTTTTTTTTTTTTTAACTAGAAAACAGTTGCTAAAGTTACTATAGTAAACCGCTTAGTAATTTTTACTGGAGCAATTCAGGATAATTGCCTCGATCAACGGTAGTGAAGCATATTTGTTAGTATGCAGGATTTATACAGTGTTGCATGAAGGAAAACAGGCATGAAGGATGACAGACGAGACAAAGCGCGGTTCAAAAACCCCTTATGACAAAAAAATCAAGGCGTCCGTTTACCCCGCCCGGTATGGGGTCACCGGGGCCCCACCCTGGAGCCAGGCCTGGGGGGGGGGCTCGCATGCGAGCGCCTGGTGGCCAGGTCTATGCCCACGGGGCCTGGCCGGGCTCAGCCCGAAGCCACAACGTGGAGCCGCTCTTCGGTGGGCTCACCACCTGCCGGAGAAACCATAAGGGGCCGGTGCGTTGTGATTTGGGCGGTGGTCGGGGCCGAGTGCCCGGCCGACCCAAACCTCGGGCGCCAACTCTGGTTTTTGGGACTTGGAATGTCACCTCACTGGCGGGGAAGGAGCCTGAGCTGGTGCGGGAAGTTGAGAGATACCGTCTAGATATAGTCGGGCTCACTTCCACTCACGGCTTGGGTTCTGGAACCACTCTACTCGACCGAGGGTGGACTCTCCACTATTCTGGCGTTGCCCAAGGTGAGAGGCGGCGGGCTGGTGTGGGCTTATTAATAGCCCCCCAGTTCAGCCGCCATGTGTTGGAGTCTACCCCGGTGAATGAGAGGGTCATCTCCCTACGCCTTCGGGTCAGGGAACGGTCTCTCACTGTCGTTTGTGCTTATGCGCCTAGCGGCAGTGTAGAGTACCCGGCCTTTTTAGAGTCCTTGGGGGGCGTGCTGGAAAGCGCTCCCACTGGGGACTCTGTCGTTCTACTGGGGGACTTTAACGCCCACGTGGGCAGCGACAGTGATACCTGGAGGGGCGTGATTGGGAGGAACGGCCTCCCTGATCTGAACCCGAGCGGTGAGTTGTTATTGGATTTCTGTGCTAGTCGCGGTTTATCCATAACGAACACCATGTTCATGCATAAGGGTGTCCACCAGTGCACTTGGCACCAGGACACCCTAGGTCGGAGGTCGATGATCGACTTTGTAGTCGTTTCTTCTGACCTTCGGCCATATGTCTTGGACACTCGGGTGAAGAGAGGGGCTGAGCTGTCAACTGATCACCACCTGGTGGTGAGTTGGATTCGATGGCGGGGGAAAAAGCTGGACAGACCTGGCAGGCCCAAACGCATAGTGAGGGTCTGTTGGGAACGTTTGGCGGAGGCCCCTGTCAGAGAGGTCTTCAACTCCCACCTCCGACAGAGCTTCAACCAGGTCCCGAGGGAGGTGGGGGACATTGAGTCTGAATGGACTATGTTCCGCTCCTCCATTGTCGGTGCGGCTGTTCGGAGCTGCGGCCATAAGGTCTCCGGTGCCTGTCGCGGCGGCAATCCCCGAACACGGTGGTGGACACCGGAAGTAAGGGATGCCGTCAAGCTGAAGAAGGAGTTCTATCGGGCCTGGCTGGCTCATGGGACTCCTGAAGCAGCTGACGGGTACCGACGGGCCAAACGGAGCGCGGCTCTGGCAGTCGCCGCGGCAAAAACTCGGGCTTGGGAGGAGTTCGGTGAGGCCATGGAGGAAGACTTTCGGTCGGCCTCAAAGAGATTCTGGTAAACCGTCCGGCGACTCAGAGGGGGGAAGCGGTGTTCCACGAACACTGTTTACAGTGGAAGTGGTGCGCTGCTGACCTCAGCTGAGGATGTTCTCGGGCGGTGGAAGGAGTACTTTGAGGATCTCCTCAATCCCTCCGACACGCCTTCCGTAGAGGAAGCTGAGGCTGGGGACTCGGAGGGGGACTCGTCCATTACCCTGGCTGAAGTTGCTGAGGTAGTCAAAAAACTCCTCGGTGGCAAGGCTCCGGGGGTGGATGAGATCCGCCCCGAGTTTCTCAAGTCTCTGGATGTTGTGGGGCTGTCTTGGCTGACACGCCTCTGCAGCATCGCGTGGAGTTCGGGAACGGTGCCTCTGGACTGGCAGACCGGGGTGGTGGTCCCTCTTTTTAAGAAGGGGGACCGGAGATTGTGTTCCAACTACAGGGGGATCACACTCCTTAGCCTCCCTGGGAAAGTCTATGCCAGGGTACTGGAAAGGAGAATCCGACCGATAGTCGAACCTCGGATTCAGGAGGAGCAATGCGGTTTTCGCCCTGGCCGTGGAACACTGGACCAGCTCTATACCCTCACTAGGGTGTTGGAGGGTTCGTGGGAGTTTGCCCAACCAGTCCATATGTGTTTTGTGGACCTGGAGAAGGCATTCGACCGTGTCCCTCGTGGCATCCTGTGGGGGGTGCTTCGGGATTATGGGGTTCGGGGCTCGTTGCTACGGGCTGTTCGTTCCCTGTATGACCGGAGCAGGAGCTTGGTTCGCATTGCCGGCAGTAAGTCAGACCTGTTCCCGGTGCATGTTGGACTCCGCCAGGGCTGCCCTTTGTCACCGATTCTGTTCATTATTTTTATGGACAGAATTTCTAGGCGCAGTCAGGGAACGGAGGGTGTCTGTTTTGGTGGCCGCGAGATCTCGTCTCTGCTTTTTGCGGACGATGTGGTCCTGTTGGCTTCATCAAGTCAAGACTTGCAGCGTGCACTGGGGAGGTTTGCAGCCGAGTGCGAAGCGGCGGGGATGAGAATCAGCACCTCCAAATCCGAGGCCATGGTTCTCAGTCGGAAAAAGGTGGATTGCTCCCTCCGGGTTAGGGGGGAGTTGCTCCCTCAAGTGGAGGAGTTTAAGTATCTTGGGGTCTTGTTCACGAGTGAGGGAAAAATGGAGCGGCAGGTCGACAGACGGATCGGTGCGGCGTCTGCAGTAATGCGGTCATTGTACCGGTCTGTTGTGGTGAAGAGGGAGCTGAGTCGTAAGGCGAAGCTCTCAATTTACCGGTCGATCTACGTTCCTACCCTCACCTATGGTCATGAACTCTGGATCATGACCGAAAGAATGAGATCGCGGATACAAGCGGCAGAAATGAGTTTCCTCCGCAGAGTGGCTGGGCGCACCCTTAGGGATAGGGTGAGGAGCTCAGTCACCCGGGAGGAGCTCGGAGTAGAGCCGCTGCTCCTCCGCATCGAGAGGAGCCAGTTGAGGTGGCTCGGGCATCTGTTCCGGATGCCTCCTGGACGCCTCCCTGGGGAGGTGCTCCGGGCTTGTCCCACTGGGAGGAGGCCTCGGGGCAGACCCAGGACACGTTGGAGAGACTATGTCTCCCGGCTGGCCTGGGAACGCCTTGGGGTTCCCCCAGAGGAACTAGAGGAGGTGTGCGGGGAGAGGGAGGTCTGGAGTACTCTGCTCGGACTGCTGCTCCCGCGACCCGGCCCCGGATAAAAGCGGAGGAAGATGGATGGATGCATGAAGGAAAACTGTTTTCCTCTCCAGTTTTATCTAACTTTGCTGTGTTTTTAACACTGAATTCGATCACATCTTTTTTGCCAGTGTAGTTTTTATATTGTTTCACTGGTGTGAGATATAATGAACTGTGAATTCAGTGGTGTGAAAAATTAATTGTGCTCTAACTTTACTCAACCTTATTAAGGGGTTAATCAGAACCAGCTGTGAATGCTGTTTTGAGACAGCATTCCATTCAACTCAAATATTATATAGTGTAACAAAAGTCAATCACACCTCTGACCACACCAACTCTTGTCACATAGATAATATCTTTTACATGAAAAACATTGAAATAAATATATATATGGGCAGCACAGTGGCAGAGCGAATAGCGCTGCTGTCTCACAGCGCCTGGGTGGTGAGAGAGGACGTGGGTTTGATCCTCGCTCGGTCTGTGTAGAGTTTGCATGTTTTCCCCGTGTCTGCGTGGGTTTCCGTCAGGTGCTCTGGTTTCCTCCCACACTCCAAAGACATGCTGTTCAGGTTCCCCCATAGAGTATGACAGACAGACAGAGAGAGAGTGTGTGTATTCCACTGATGTATGGATGAGTGACCCATTGTAACTAGTGTATCTAGCAGTGTAAGTCACCACGGTGAATAAGGTGTGTGGGCTGATTACACTACATAGAGTTCATTGGAAGTCATTTTGGAGAAAAGCATTCTAAGTGAATAGATGTAAATATAGTTTTTTTCCTTATAGCTTGAATATTCAAATACCTTTTGATATTAATTAATATAAATGCGATGTAGATGCAAAGCGTCTCTATGTAATAAGGTAAACGAAAATGATGCAATTACAGCTAAATTAACTATCTTAAGTTGAATCCTGAAACTACAAAAAATGTGTTTACCGTGTTAAATTCTGTGTAATATTTTAAAACACTCTTGAATGAGCCTGGTTATTTATACAGTGTTTGACTAGAATTCTCCGCAGTTCATCCCACCGTTTGCCGTCAAATATCAACAAGAATGTCAACGTGCTGCACCTGTAACTGTGTCCATGTTCTCGCGATATTGGAGCTAGCGACAGTTGTCATAAAAACTTTACATCTCGGAAGTTCTCGCGATAGCAATTTTTTTTCTCTTTTTAAACTTTCAACACCAAAACATTCATACATAAACACAACAGTAATGCTGTTTGTGGAAGGACAACATTTTAAACAAACATGTATAGAACTCTAGTGACATTTTTTTTCGTCATGGTTTATATACATATTCCACAGCAGTTACTCGATTTAAACAACAGTACGTCTTCTTGCTTTCTTCTTGTTCTTGAAGTTTAGTCGATATTGTTGTAAAGTAACATAGTGTTCCAGTTCAGTTTACAAAAAGGTCATATTAGGTTTGGCATTTGACCTTTTTTTATGTGTGAATGTTATATTTGCCGATAATTATGCACTGATTTATCAAAAAGCACATACTTTTTAATGTAATTTCACTTAACCATAAACACCGTTTTTATATTTGTGAAATTTACTTTCAGGAATCTTGATAGTAAATTTTCCATTTCCCACCATGACATTTCACTATAAATACAGTCAGAAATAAATGTGTTGTGGTTTCTAAAACACAAAACTTATGGTATAAGTTATACATCAACAACTTTCGGATGAGCCTTAGATCTCGGACTACGTTCTCTCAGTTACAGCAAGGTAAACGAGGTTGCAGTTCTCGCGATACTGGGCTTCCTCGGGTCAGCTGACTTGGAGAGTACACCGGCAACATGGCGAAGTGTGGCGGATGACTTACTCAGGAAATGGGAAAAGTCGGCATTTTTGAAGCAATAGATTCGCCTAAGTAAAAAAAGTAAGATAAAATACAGAGACGTAATTCTGACACCAAAGAAACGTGTACGGGCGGTGCTTCGCTTCGCTGCGTTGCCATGGAATACATTACAACGCCAAAGGTCGGTGGTGCACTTTTATTTTCTGTTCTAGTGGAAGACTTGATTTCAATCAAATCGCACTGGGCTGGACTTGGGGGCAGATGTTGGAAACCAGCTGGCAGCTTCGCACAGCCTTATTGCTACTTATTTATCCGTTTTCATGCACATTTCCCACTCTACGTTCACATTTCATTCATATATTGTCACACTGTGTGATGTATATTGGCGGAATACTAACTAACTATCACTATGCCATAGTTGTGGCCGGGAAACCCTCAGGGAATCATTAGCTTAGCTATTGCATTTTTTTTTTTTTTAATGAGGTACAGAGTATGTTGCAAAATGTTGCTCGTTTTTCAACTTAAGCTCTAACACCACTTCACTGTGACTGAAAAGTGAAGTAACTACATGATACAGACACTTGTTGTATCATGTTATTTATAACTCAGCTGTGTCCATCTCTCTGTTAGCCTGTTTTAAATTAGTTACACTAAACAGCTTCCAGGAATGGAGTGAAAACATGGTGGTTTCAGTGTTGTTCAGAGCCTCCTAGGAGTGTTTACTCTGGGTTTTTGGTGTGGAGTGTCTGCATACTGTACATGATGATACTCAGATATTAATGTCGAAAAAGTCATAGTGAAGTTTGCAAGCAAAATGACACACATAATATGTGACATATTGAATATTCTGAATTTAGAAACGCTACCTAATAATAAACCAGTAACAGTTCCTCTCAACAGTCCCTTGCACAAGTTCATGTCACACTAAAATTAAATATTCTCGTTTCTGGCCGTCTTCAGTTTTGGTATAGCAGCTGTTTTTGGACAGAACACAAGTTTAGGAGGTACATTTGAGGTTTAAAGTTGTACACTGTAAACTGTGACGTTAAAAAGGGCAATAATGGTCAATGTGTAACTGAATAAGACATGATTTTTTTTACATTTGGATCTGAACTTGCAATGCTGGATGCCATATCTGTTCTCATAATGAATATTCCTCTTCATGTTTTCGCTCTGTTTTTAGTTTGGTGTTTGTAGCTTTTGCCTAGCAGTCTAAAATTCTTTTTTTTTTTTTTTTTTTTTTTTCCCTTAAATCCTAATTTTAGGGCATCACGAATGATCAAGGTACTTAACTTGAACTGATACAGTAAAGATAGTGATGCCACAGCTGTCTGTGTAAAACATTTCAAAATAAATATTTTCATTGTCCTTCAAATACATTTCATCCAGTATTCAATACATGCAGCCATTTCTGTGCTGAAATATTTGATATGCTGTACTATGATTTTTACCCTTTTATTCATCTGGGTAAATTCTATAGCATTTCTGTTATTTGGAGTAAGTACCTTGCTCCACAGTAGCTGCTACTTTCATAGTACTACAACGATGAAAGCAACATTCTTTCTTTGATCCCTCAAGAAAATTTTGTGGTCATTGTCTTATTAACATCAGGTAACATGCAGTTTTTACGTGGCATGTTTATCCATAGTGACTTACAATGATTCACCCATTTGTACAATATGGTAGCATTGGGATAAAAACCAGTAATTTCCTGCTTGCGAGACCTAGCCACTACCTACAGTCCCAATTGCTTTTGGAAGTTATGCTGTAAAACAATAGTTTCAGATCTTTTTCTGACAAAAAAAAACATCACCTCTTGCTTTATTTCCTGTTTTCTTGTGGATGTTGCACTTCTGGCTTTTAAATGTCAGTCTTGGCCAACAAATACTGTCAGACATCTCTTCTGGTGAACAAATGATATCTTGTGTACATGTAAGTTTTTTTTTTTTTTTTTTTTTTTTGAAATTTTTTTATTAAATACCTTGTAAGAAAACTTTTTGAAAGTGTTTTGTGTTGATCCCATGTCTAATATACCTATTGCTTACTGTTGTGTAATTCCTTTCACCAACATTTCTGACTGATATTTAAAAAAAAAATTATTTTTGTGTTTTTGATTGGAAAAAATACATTTTTAATGCATGTATATTTTGTGTCTGGAATTTTATTAGTAAGCAGTTTTTGTTTTTACATTTTTTTAAGGGAAGGCATGAAATTCACTTCAAAGTATTATTATTTTTTTTTCAGTACTATTACCGGATCTTTGTATGGCTGAGACTTTTTTTAAGAAGTATTGGGCAGCAGGTGGCATAGTGATTAGTGCTGTCACCTTTCAGAAGGGCCTTTGTCCAAATCTCTGCTCCTGCTCTTCTACCTTCAATAAAAGTACTTGCATGGAATTGATGCAGTGAAAATTATGCTGCAGTGTAAATGGGTAAATCACTGTAAGTAGTTCAGTACACAAACCTCACATTGTGAGTTGCTTTGGAAAAAGGTGTATGCTAAATAAAAATGTTAACAGTCGATAAGATCGTGTGCAGTGGATTGGTTCTTTTGTGCCCCTCCTCACTGCTAAACACTGCTGGCACTGTGCACTCTGAAGGTTCACATGATTCACAAGTCATCAAGTGGCAGGAATTTGAGCCTCAGTCATTCTAGACTGGCTTCTTGGATCATGAATTATGTTGTACTCTTACTGTGCTGCAGTCTAAAAATGGTAAAGCCTGGTACGGTTACCCTTTCTCAAGCTAGCCTCAGCAACATTGTTTTCTGACTCAATTTTTACAAGAATCAGTTTTTTTTTTTTTTTTTTTAATTAGTCATGTTATCTGACTTTTATTTTTTGGACACAATAGGTTGAACAAGTAAAACTGCTTGACAGATACACCTCCAAGAAGCCAACGTTTGGGACACTTTATCTGACAACGACCCACCTGATTTACGTCGAAAATAGTTCTGACACCCGGAAGGAAACCTGGGTATGGTTTTTGTCTTCTCGTTGTAGACTGTATTTCTTAAGTTTCATTAAGTGTACAAGGTGGCCGTAGTTATACATGTGTGAATTTTGTATGCAGTCATCCTTCTAATCTTTGACATGACAGATTCTTCACCATCACATAGCAGCGATTGAGAAGCTGCCCCTCACTGCTGCAGGCTGCCCCCTCCTCATCCACTGCAAGAACTTCCACGTGGTTCACTTTGTCATTCCTCGTGAGAGAGACTGTCAGGATGTGTCCCAGTCCCTGCTTAAATTGTCCCAACCAGGTATGGGGTCTGCAGCTCTCTCACTTTCATTGCCTGGGTTTTGTGGGTGAGATGCACTAAGTCTTTCTGATTTTTTTTTTTTTTTTTTTTTTTTTTTTTTTTTTTTTTTTGCTGTAAGCACATACTTAATTTTCCAATTGTACCCTGAGATGCATATGTTTGGTTTACTGGTAGCAAAGCACGAGGAGCTGTATGCGTTTCTATACAACCCAAAACAAGACGAGAACGACAGGAGAATCGGGTGGGCCACTGTGGACCTGAAAATGGAATATGAAAGAATGGGATTGCCCAACGATTTGTGGGAAATGACTGACCTTAACAAAAACTATGGGGTAACTGCTCTGTTTCCCATACTTTTTCTTTTTTTAATCTTCAAATAAATAATTAATTAGGGGAGGTTATTGATTTTTGTGCACCTTTTTCTTCTGTACTGATTCATCAGGGCCATTTCTGTGCTCTGTTAGGATAGAGTTACAGCATGGTGTTTAGGATGTATTCAGAAGAAAGTTTAACAGCTTGTTGTTCAGGCTTTCATTTCGTTTGTAGAGAGGTGCACATATACTTTTCCTACAAATGCTCCTGGAGGCAAGTCTGTTACAAAGCATAATGATGGCTGTGTGTGTGGTGCTGTGCACAGATTTGCAGCACATATCCTGCAGACTTGGCCGTTCCCTCTGCAGCGAGCAAGGCTACCATCGTGGGTAGTTCCAAGTTCCGGAGCCGGGGGCGCTTCCCAGTCCTGTCATATTTCTACAAACAGAATAATGTAAGTGAAATGACTGGTTTGACTATGAAGTTCTTACCTGTGTAAAATCACATGATTATTGATTACATTAAAATATGAGTGATCTCTTTGGGTTCTTCTTGTACAAACATTTCATTTTGCTAGGCCATAAAACTAAAGACATGACTTTGGAAAGGTGACACAGTGGGTCGCACTGGTTCCTCACTGCTACTTGGCTATGGGTTTGGATATGGCTTCAGATCTAGCTTGGTCTAACTGGAGTTTGCATACTCATGGTTTAAGACAGAGTCAAAGGACCACCATAACACTGGACTCGAAAAGTGCCTGTTGATATGGCTGTATGATTCTGGATTCTGCTGGGATGTGTCCACATTTCAGTACCTGTGTGCCCCTGTGTTTTCATCCCACTCCTTTGGCCAGGCTGCTATTTGCCGCTGCAGCCAGCCGCTGTCGGGTTTCAATGCACGTTGCATGGAAGATGAGCAGATGCTGCAGGACATCAGCAAGGCCAATCCAAAGAGTTCCTTCATGTATGTGGTAGACACCCGACCTAAGGTACACCTGTCAGCCTCCTGTTTTGGACTCATGTTAAGTAGTTTAGAGATATGTAGCTTTTTTTTGATAAGCCATGTGTTGTTTTCTTGACCAGCTGAATGCTATGGCGAACAGAGCTGCTGGGAAAGGCTATGAGAACGAAGACCATTACTCAAATATCCGCTTTCAGTTTGTGGGTATTGAGAACATCCATGTGATGAGAAGCAGTCTACAGAAGCTTGTTGAAGGTTGTGACTCTTGCACCTCAGCATGGTTTGTTTAGTGCCAGATATGAGTATGTGATATAGCAGCAAAGTTAACTGACCTCCATGAACTCAGTAACTTCAGTTTTCCTTCAGTAGAGAGATTGTGAATTAAATTGGAATTGTATATATTTTGTACTATATCAACTTTTTTCATTTTTCCACTGTAACAGTTTGAGTACACTTTCTGGAAACTGGAAATTTTTCCTTAATTCAGAACATTTTACATTATATAAGTTTTTATAAATACTTGAAAATGGAAAAAACCTGAATTTCCTCTAAATCTTGCATTTCTCAGAATACCTTCCAAGGCCTTTGGTTAACAGGTTTCAGCAGATTTCGTTTCACCATTTTGACTGGTGCTGTATATCTCTATTCCCTTTTCCCAACAGTGTGCACGGCGAAGTCTCCGACAATGAGCGACTTCTTGACCGGGCTTGAGAATTCAGGCTGGTTGCGTCACATCAAAGCTGTAATGGATGCAGGGCTGTTCTTAGTAAAGGTACTTTAATCGCCAGAGCTACATGGCAATTAGCCCAGATTCCCACTGTCCCCAAAGGCGCAGGACTTATTATTCTCCCTTTGTAGGAGGGCTTGTTGCAATTCCATTGTCTCTTTGCTTGAGGGTATTTTGTGAGAATTTACTTTGGTGTGTATGGGTATAAAATGAGCAGTGGCAGCTGTGCTGAAGTAACACAGCTTATGTCCACAAGCCCCTAAAGCTGAAGATAAAAAAATGGCCAAATTTATATTTAATTGGTACTTTTGAAATGAAGGTGTTGCCACGGCAGAACCTCATTTTGGCATGCAGCATGTTGCTTGGAGCAGAGAGATGGTTAGGAGAATGGACAGGTGGGTCCTGAGGTGCCCTCTGTCTCTGGTAGGCTGTAATGGAGGAGAAGGCCAGCGTGCTGGTGCACTGCTCAGATGGCTGGGACCGCACTGCACAAGTCTGCTCTCTGGCCGGGATCCTCCTCGACCCCTTCTATCGGACCATTAAGGGCTTGATGGTGAGTGCAGTGTCCTCTATGTCTTAATTTTAGCCTGCCAGTCACCTATGGTTATGCTTGTCATGGGGCAGCAGTGGGAAAAGGAGTTAGAGTAGGGACCCATCAGCAAAGACAAAAGTTAAAATTTTATTTATTTATTTTTATATTATTTTATTTTATTTAGCTTATGCCTTTTTACATGACTTTATAATTTTATGTTTGGGCAATTGAAAACTCCTTATTTATTAATTTAACCAAAACCTTATTTCAAGATGCAGCTGGTATCTTAGTGGTTGGGGTAGTGACCTAATGATCATAGGACCCAGGTTTGAATCCCACTTTTGCCGTAGTACCCTTGGGCAAGGTGCCATAAAATTGCTCCGGTAAAAATTCTGTTTAAACGTAACTCTATAAACGGGCAAATCCTAACTTCTCGTCTTATATTTACAATCGTTTACACAGAAAGGTCATTTTTACCTTGATCAAGGGTACTACAGCAAGACCCTGCTCCTTCTGTTATGAGGCAATGTCTCTAACAACCGCTTACTTGCTTTTAATGCTAGTGTGTTACCTAGAACTAGACACAAAAGAATCCAAATTTATTAATACAATTAACAAACTGTAAAAACATGATTTTTCTTATACTGAATGCAACCTACGAGGGTGAAGGTGTCTGGGATGAAACATTTTCATAGCAGGGTGATATTTTCTTGATGAAATGCCCTTGTGATGTATATTTCCTGTGAATGTACATAATGCTGATTTTGTGTTCTAAAATAATTAACTGATTGAAATGGCTCAGTATGATGTTTGAGTCATGTTTGCGTGTAACACACCATTCTTTCTTCTCTCATTTGAAGGTATTGATAGAAAAAGAATGGATATCTATGGGTCATAAATTCACTCAAAGGTATTAACATTTAATCCCTTCCTGAAACTACTTGTGCTTAACAAATTTCTGGTGAGCTTCAGCTTCAGTTCAAACACACATTTAGTTCACCCCTCTTTGAGGTTAATTTAATACATTTAGACATGCCACTTAAAGTGTTTAATTTTTAATGTAACTACACTGCTGTGAGGACACTTCTTAACGTTTTTTTTTTTTTTTTTTTTTTTTGTTTTTACAGTCAGCCATAGCTATATTTAATTCTTTCTATTTAACCATATAGGTAGTTAAATTATAGAAAATACTAAGTAATGGTGTCACATACGTATATAAATGGGCTTACTGTAGCAAGAACATGGAAGGTTGTTTAGGTTGACAACATGTTTTCAGTCCCAGGTACCAGTTGCATGATGACATTCTTAAATGATGTACAGTACTGTAGATATCACAAGATAAAACCGTAAAAATAACTGGAACATAGGAAAATCAGACTAAATACATGTAGCTAATATAAGGGGAATCTCCTCCAAGAAAACCATCATGGGTGGCTGCAAAGAAATATGAGGTGCATTGGTTTGGACTAGGGGGGTGCGGTGGCACAGCGGGTTTGGCCAGGGCCTGCTCTCTGGTAGGTCTGGGGTTCGAGTCCCGCTTGGGGTGCCTTGTGACGGACTGACGTCCCATCCTGGGTGTGTCCCCCTCCAGCCTTACCCCATGTTGCCGTGTTAGGCTCCGGCTTGCCGCTACATCGCTTGGGACAAGCGGCTTCAGGCGGTGTGTGTGTGTGGTTTGGAATAGTGGAGATTGCTTATATCACATGTAGTTATGGGTAACTACAATGTAAGTAACAAAAAAAAAAAAAATCATACAAAATGGTCATTTTTACCTTGATCAAGGGTACAACAGCACGAGTAGGGGTTCAGTCCATTCTCCTTAGTTTTGGGACAAAGGCTCCAACTACACTTCTGCTTATTATGTTATAATGTATTACCTAGGTCTAGATGCAAAAGACCCCAAAAATATTACTCAAGTTAGTGGTGGCAAAGAGATGGTCCTAGCTTCATTGAAAACTGGAACTCTAAAATGCATGATTTTTTTTTTTCTTCTTAATGCTAAATGCATCCTGCTTGGGTGAATGTGTCATTGAAGAAACATTTTAATAACAGGGTGACATTTTCTTGATGTTGTTGAGATCCCTTTGTGATGTATATTTCCCATGAATGTATACAGTACAGAATATGAAATTCTTTCTAGATGTGGACATTTGGAAGGAGATCCCAAAGAAGTGTCCCCCATTTTCACCCAATTCATTGAGTGCCTCTGGCATCTGATGGAGCAGTTCCCCTGTGCTTTCGAGTTCAATGAACGGTACCTCCTTGAAATCCACGACCACGTCTATGCCTGTCAGTTTGGGAACTTCATCGGCAACTGCCAAAAAGAGCGAGTGGAAATGAAGTGAGTATTTCTTTCTCAGCTTCCTAAGATTTTATTTCTCAACTCAGTTTTATTGATGCAAAGATGGAACTTTTTTTATGAATTCGAGGTGCAACTTCATCAAGTGAAAATTTGACATGACCATCTTATGATGGCACAGCATAAGAAAAATTCGACACAATTTTCAAACAGTCTAATTAATCAAATTAGGGGCTATATATTATATATATGATATTAACCTTTTATTGATTGCGGCTTAGTGGTAATAGTGACTTTGGATTTTCGAACAAGTGGACTTATAGACTTTTGGTCTCAGTTGTGCTCGTAAGCTGAGGAGCCTGTTGCAAAACCAGCTCGACAAATGGGAAATATTACATTGCGCTAATATTCGTTATTAAAGTCATTGCTGCACTTTGTGTTTATCTGAACATCAACTCAGCCTGCTATGGCATTTATGTAGCATCACTTAGGTTTATTTATTTAGCAGACACTTTTCTTCAAATCGACTTCCAATGAACTCTATGTAGTCTTATCAGCCCACACACCTTATTCACCAAGATGACTAACACTGCTGGATATATTACTTCCAAGGGGTCACTCATCCATACATCAATGGAACACACACACTCTGTCACTTACACACTATGGGGGAACCTGAACAGCATGTTTTTGGACTGTGGGAGGAAACGCACGCAGACACGGGGAGAACATGCAAACTCCACCCAGACTGAGCGGGGATCAAACCATATCCTCACACCACCCAGGCACTGTGAGACAGCAGCACTGCTTGCTGTGCCACCGTGCTGTCGCTTATGAGCTGTCGCTGTACTTAGGATTTCTCTTTTCATTTTACAGACTTCAGGAACACACCTACTCTCTCTGGCCTTTTCTCCTGGAGAGAAAACAGGAGTTCTTAAACCCACTGTATAAGAGTTCTATAAATAATGAAGTGCTGAAGCCGAACACTTTACCATTCAATTTCAAGTAAGTCTAAGTCATAAATGCGTACACACTGAATATTTTGCATGGTTTATATTCATTTTGCACTGAATTAAAGTTGATTTCCATTTGTAGGTAACACCTGTTACAAGCAAACATTAAATCTCTCATCTTTCAAGGACTTGGCATTTTACATGCGATGAATATTTTAAGAATACATCGTGAAGGACTGAATATGCAATGTGTTTTTCCAGGCTTTGGTGTGGCATGTATAATCGCTTTGATAAGGGCATGCATCCAAGGCAGTCAGTCCTGGATTGTCTGTTGGGACTGTCACAACAAAAAGCAAGTGAGGAAGAGAAGATGAATGAGCTTCAAAAAGTAAGGAAGCACTGATCTGTGATTAAAATGTACAAAAAAGATTCAATTCTTTTTGTCACAACTTGCCTCTGATATAAAGTCAGGTTTTCATAGCTGTATTGAATAGGTGTTTTGGGAAAATAGTCTGCGTGTGTTTTTCAGAATGATATTTGTTCATAGGTTGACACACTAGCATAACTGCAGCTGTCCTGAGGTCAGTGTAACGGGTTGTGTCCATCAACTCTTCATTTTTAAAACTTCCTAGTGTGACACAGGAGAGTAGCCTTGGATAAAGGTGATGGATAAATATAGAGAATAATGTGCTGAAATTTTTCTGTCCACTGGAAGAAATTCGAAGGCATTGACGTGGTCTCACCAAACCAAGGCCAGTTCTGCCAGATCAGTATACCTGTTGAGAAATCTTGCCTGGGGCTGTCCGCACCTTGTGCCTTCAGTGTCACCGAGATCAAGAACGTGGCCACCCAGCCTAATGGCACCGCGCAGGACTCGAAGGGAAGTTGTGCCAGTTAGAGGAATCTGGAGGGAAACGCCTGCTGCAGATCCTGGCGAAAGCAAACCACCTTCCTCTGAAGTGTTGCCATGGAGACCGTAAAAACGAAAGAGTTTGAAACCTGTGCAGCAATTGTCAAGTCAAAAAAGGGTGGTTAACTGGTATCTGCTTGTGCCAAGTTCTGGTTACATCTGCTAAAGAGGACCAGTAATAATTAATAGACTAATTACTGTCATAAAATAACCACACTGATAGTATGTATAATGACAGACAGTGCTGTACAATTAATCCGCGGTGGTTGTCTTTTAACAAGTGTATGCATCAGTTTGTTTAGCTGCTGACAGAATATTATTTGTGCAGCTGTTGTCCACATACTGAATGTCGGACTTACATGGCAAAATATTTGCAGATATTTGTTTTGCACATTGAAGTATGGCAGCGAGACTGAATATCATGTTCAGTTGAATTAAGTTTTTAAAATGGAATCATAGGAACATTTTGAAAGGAGAATCGTTTTGTACTTATTGTTTTGAATCATTTTGGAAATTGTCATAATGCAGCTGCTACGGATGAAAATTTGTGAATTAAGGAAAAACAATGGTGAAAACGGAAGTACATGTTAACAGCAAATATAACTAATTTTTAAGAGAATATTTCCAAAGCAAAATCACCAAGCTTTGGGTGAAATTTTACATATTTGATAATGGCCACAAGGGATTCAAGTAATAAAAATATACATAAAGGGTAACTTTTGATAAGGGAAGGTATAGGAATAAAGGGTGATGGCAGTGAATTTGTTGATTAATTTATAGAAAACAGCACAGATGCATGTTTTCTGACATAATGTGCTATGTTGTTCCAACTTAATTACTGTTTTTAACATTTTATATTTTGAATTGTCTAATTTGGAAATGCATTAGTCTGTATATGTATTTTATATTAGCAATTTAACAAAGATTAAAATTTTGTTTATCAATTCTGTTTCTCCAAAAAATGTAGCACAATAGCACATACCAAACAAAAATATCATGGATGCCTGGATGAAGTTAGTTTGGTTGTTGTCAGATGATTTTGGTTACTTATCCGGCCTATTTTTCACTGTTTGCCTCACTGAATTGTGTCTCAGCATCTTAACTGTGTTTATACAACATGTTTACATTGTAAATATAGTATAAATGTATAATAAAAAATGATTTCTGTGTGTGCTCATATGTATATCAACACACATAAATGTATTAAAAAATGTGTGACCATTTCGGGAACGATGACGCCCGTTTTGCCTAAATGTGAGTAGACGTGTTGAAGAATGGTGTTTCCTTGCTCTGTGTGTTCAGAGGACAGTGTCTGGATTGCGCTGTTTTGTGTGGTGCCTCAAAAAAAATCGAACAATGAGTTACTGAACACCTGTTTTGTTAGCCAGAAAATCTTGTTCACAGTGGTAAATGAGAGCCTATGGAGTGCATTTTTATATATTCATAAGCAATTTTAGTTATGCCTTTTTAAAAAATTGAATCGTATGCCTTTTTTGTTTGTGCTACTTTCACTTAAAGCAATAGTGTATGAAGTTTGTAGAGCTGAAAAAATCTTTGTAAAATTTTAATCAAATTCCCCCATAATTGGAATTTATTCAGTCAAAATAACACTTCTGTTCACATTTACTATTACATGCAGACTTTGCTGTCTCCCAAGTTTAAAACTAATACCTTTTGTAAAGTATAAAGTAAATTTGCAAAATGGAAATATACATTCAACAGTTGTCTTACTTTTTAGATCTTTCGTGTCTCCCCCCCCCCCAAATGTCAGATATTAAACTTGATGGCTAATCATTGTGGCCTATGTTCAAAGACAAAAGTACCCGTACAAGCTTTTGTGGAATAAGTTTTAGTGGAACAAAAGGTCTATTGCACTGTTCAAAGAGTTAAAGACCAGTGTAGAGGCCAGACAGTCTGTGTTGTTCATGTGATGAAGGTTAGGACATCCATGGTTTTATGAGTATGTCCAGAACAGCCTTTCTGAAGTTTGGACGAGAGGGAAGGTCAATGGACTGACTGCTTCGAAGAGTACAGTATGAATGGAAGAATGTTATTCACCATTTCTTTGGTTTTCATTAAGGGATTTTAATTATACTGGCATTTCTGCTGGGAGGGTGGGTCATTAACAGAGCAAAATAAACACACTCCCTACCCCATGTGTGATATGTCCATGGGGGGAAAGAAAACACGAGTAGTTTCCTGAGTTGTACTGTCTTCCGCAATGAAAGCAGTCTGTGCTGAAACAGGTTAGCACTGGGTCTTGTACAGAAGTCTATCTTTCAGACATTTCAATTCATTTTTATCTCCATGATTTGAACAAATGTAGCACTGATGGCAAAAGAGAAAAGCTTTAATTTCACAGGCACTTCATTTCAGCAAGAAATCTTGAAATGTTTATTTACTTGTTAAACAACCTTTCTCATACCGTTTGGTCATGGTTTTTGTTAGTTCAGTTATCTGAGCACAATGTTAGGGTAGATGTTTGCTTTACAATCTGTGATATGTTTAATGCTGTTTATATTTTGTTGTAGTAGTACTTAACACGTTTGTTTTATGTATTTTTGTAGAATTCTTTTATAAGCTTTATATATTCTGTATGATTCCCCCCCCCCCTGCCCCAAGATCATCTTTACTGGAATAAATGTGATATGAAATGTCCCTTTCTGTGGTGCCACTTTCTTGTGAAATTATGAAATGATCCATGTTCATATGTTTCTCTGCAGGTTGATTAGGGATGTTTTGCTAGCATTTAAGTTAAATAAAATGTTTATTCTATAAAGAGTCAGACTCAACTTGACAGCTGTTTTTCTGTGTCAATCTGTTCCAACTTCGGTTTAGAGAATTCCTAAACCTGCACTGCATGTATTTTGAAATTTGATAATTATCTCTACTCCACACAGACCAAGCTTCATCCGAACCCTTGTTTGAAAACTTGGCCTGTAAAACTTGTAATGCAGGTGAGTGAGGAGGGTACCAGAGAAGCAAGGAACGTCCCGACAGGGTCTCTTTGCGAAGACACAATGGTGCCATGAGCATTGCTCCCACTCCTTTTACCGTGCAGGGAAAATACCAACCTTAGAGGTGGTCTTCAGGTACAAGTTGACATTCAGAAAAGGGCTGATCCTGGGTTGCACTTCACTGTGGCTAAATTTACAGTGCTTGGCTGGAAAAACTCTCCCACCTGGTCCTTTAATGTGTGCTGAAAGTGTTTTAAAGTGTTATTGCTTTAATACTGGCTCATATGAGAGACAATGTTGTTTTTATCTAGGAACACCTCAGTAGGTGAAACACTCTTTTTTTTATGTATAAAGGTAGGAGCTCTAACCACTCTGCTACCTGCTTCTCTGGGAGAAATGTTTAGTAAATTTGACCAGGCTACAATTACCAAAATATCTAGCAGAGTATCTTACACAAGTGTAGTATCGCAAGGAGAGATTTGAACACAGATTCTAGTTCCTGTGTAGCCCCCCTCCTCATCTGTCTCCATTAGCCAAGTTCAACACTCTGGTTACCACCTACAAAGCCATTAACGGATCTTCTCCCCAATATGTACAACACCCAATCACTCGCTAAACCCCAACCAGACTGATATGCTCCTCCACCTCTGCCCGCTTGGTGGTCCCATGCACAAGAGGTCCAAAATCAACAGCCCAGAGGTTCTCAGTTTTGGCTCCAATCCAAAGCCCCATCTCTCAGTCAAAACTGCTAAAGCCATCTCAACATTCAAGAACTGTCTCAAAACACACCTCTTTCAGATTTACTTCTCCCCTGAAATCCTATGTGCTCGATGCTTATGATATTAGATATAAGCAATAATTATGGGCCTTTAAGTGGTCCCCATAACAGGCATTAATGGGATTGAAATTCAGGAGCTCCTGTTTACTAGACAGGCACGTTAGCCAACTGAGCCGCAGCATCACGTAGACCTACCTTGGATGCTGGCTGTAACACGGAGCTGGTGTGGACTGGCACTGGAGTGGTGTCTGTACAGAGGGGAACACTGAACACTTGATCGGCAGCAGTATTGTGAATGAGCTGGAGGTGTGTGTGTGGTAGGAAGACCTGTCAGTATGGAAATGCAATCATCTAACCTGGAGATAACAAGGGCCATGGCAGAAGAGTCTGGGAGGAAAGAATATATTGCAAAAGGGAAACAGGACTAAAGTTGATGGGTTCAACCAGTGTCCCACCAAGAGTCTTTAGGGCAGGAAAGGAGAAAATCAGCAGACCTCTGGACTGGGACGTCTGACAGCAGGTAAAGGATATGGCATCTTGAGAAATGGTTTTCAAATGAGCATTTTGGTCAACGGATCTCCAAAGGGGCACGTTTAGGAGCTGTAATTATGTATAAGTTTTTGGAAGTTTATGAAGTATTTGTGCCACACTTCATTTGTGTATATATGCAGCCTGCTTTAGTTATTGAGAGGGAAAGAAACTAATAGGATTTTATATTCTGAAAGTAACCAAGGTAGATACACTTTTCTCCAGAATAACTTGTAGTAATTTACTCATTTGAACAGCTGGGTAATTTACTGGAGCGACTTAGGGTAAGTAACTCAAGGGTACTACAGGAGGGGGATTCAACCCTGTTACCTTTGGCCCTTGGGTGCAAAGGGCAGTATAGCTAACCACTACGCTACCAGCGAATACAAACTGAACTCCCTACTGACTGTCAGTGTCAGTAATAGAAAACTTGCGCACAGAACACAATTGAATTCACAAAAAGTGAAATACAGATTTTTTTTTTTAAAAGAAAAAAAACAAAAACACACAGAACACGTGACCCGGCTGTGCAGATTAAGCAGCTAGTTACCTTTTTCTTCACGCAAGACATTTGTAAAGTCGTTTTTATTACCACAAAGCTGAGCAAAACAACTACATGGATAATTCGTTTGTAAACTTGTGTAAAGAAGTACAGCGATTTATGACTTAATGTTAAAGAAATCGAGTTTTCTTGTAAATAGCAAGTAGCAGGCCTGCCTCCACGTGCCACTGATGTCATATCTCCCTTCTGAAAAAGGCTGCGTGTGACTGATAGAGTAATTATTTTCATAGTTAAACTGACGAAACCTCATATGTCACTGTTACAGTTAATACTTGTTGACTGTAAAATCCGCACTGCGCATCAATACACACCAAGGAAACTAGACTCACTTAATCAAAACCTCATAGCAACCGTTCCAGTATTTTATTGGTCCGCCGCTGAAGTGTCAATCATACCATCTTCAATAAAACCTCTTTTTATTGGGTCTGGTGTATCAAAAAACGCTGTTTTTAACCAATCAGTAAGCTTATGATACACCGATGATACCGGAAGTGTATGCTTAGTTTCCTGTGTTTGGGGCGTTTTTTCTTTTCTCCACGGTTAAAACACGGTGGGTAAGTGTCTTTTGGTATTGCTGCTTTACTGACCTATTATATAAAAACGTAAAACCTCTGTTATTCCGTTTTCGAAACCTGTTAATTGATTCACGTTATCTGGTGAGAGTGTGACACGTACTGACATCGCACCTGTTTTTCCACTGAGATGATGAGGCGTATGTTTTAGTAATTAAATCATTAGCTTTTGGCTAACTGCTGTGTGTGTTACCAACCGACTAGTCAACTCAAGTGCCATGGCCCGTTTACCATGTTTACTGTTTTTGTTTCAAATGCGTACTGCATTTATTTGGCTATTTTTTTTTATACGAACGTCTGCATCTCGTTGTTTGTGGGCTGAAATATTAATCGAACGATTCGGATTATTAACAGTTGGAAAACACTTGGGACTAAAGAAACTTTCCCCATCTGGCTGCATCAGTGTTTCCTTAGTATTTATGCAGTGCATGATAACATGACTTGTATGAAAATGATATGTGTAGTAGTTCCATGGGAGTCCCTACTTAGCTGTTTTTCCCCCTCCCAGTTGTTTCATGCTCCAGCTAAATCGAGAAGAGACAGAAGACAACGGAGAAATCCGAAAGCTTATCCAGGCAGTATCCGACGATGACGACACGCTCCTCGCTGAGCTCCTCTCAGAAGAAAGATACCGGAATTCCATCAACAAATCTTGGGGCTGGGGAGTTCCAGGCACACCTCTCCGCATGGCAGCTTCTTGGGGCCACATCAAATGTCTTGAGGTCCTGTTGGCCCATGGTTCTGAGGTGGACAGTCTCGACGTGAAGGCTCAGACTCCTCTCTTCACTGCTGTCAGTGGGAGGCATCTAAACTGTGTGTTAACCCTCCTCAAAGCAGGTGCCAACCCAAATGGCAGCATTTACAACAACTGCTCTCCTGTGCTAACTGCTGCTCGAGAGGGAGATGCAGAAATCTTGAAGGAGCTCCTCAAGCATGGTGCGGAGGTGAACGCAAGATCCAAAGTCCTGTTGTGGGCCTCCAATTCGTCCATCTCCAGCGGCCCTCTCTACCTGTCTGCAGTGTATGGACATTTGGAGTGCTTCAAACTCCTCCTTCTCTATGGAGCCGATCCAGATTATAATTGCGCGGATGAGACGCTGTTTAAAAGAATCAAGCAGCCCAAGACAGTTCTTGAAATGTGCCTCAGACATGGGTGTGGTGTTGAGTACATCCAGCTCTTGATAGACTTTGGGGCAAATGTCTACCTCCCCACTCTTATTATAGAGAAATCTACAAAACAGAATGAAGCAGTGGAACTTTTGCTCAAGGAAAGAGGTGATTCCACTGTCCCTTAATGGATGACATGTTTTGTAAACTTAGCTTCTTAGTGTTTTTTAGTAGCCCAAATGACAACCATATATGTGTTTGGTAAATTTAATTATTCTTGCTGTTGATTGTATGAGCAGTTACTGTCCTGGTGTCATAGTTTAAATAAAAAAACAAAAAAAAAAGAACCTGATTGTATCATAAACGTGTATTTTTTTTCCATCATATGCACTGACGTTATTTTTTGCTTTTTCTAGGCTGTCCAAAATCACTGATGGCACAGTGTCGAATTGCTATACGAAACTACCTCCGAAAGATCAACAGAATGAATTGCATTGACAGTCTGGGAGTACCACCAATCCTAATGAACTTTTTGAACTATGCAGCAGCACCAACAAAAAGCATAACATTCTAATTTGACAGATTTATGGGACTGTGCCTTAAATGTAATAGAATGAAATATGACTTTGGGAAAAATATAAAACAATACATGTTTAACACTGTAAGGTGGTGTAGTGTTTCTTTTCACAAACTGTTTTATTTTATATGATGTAAGTTACTTTTTTGCCTTATTGTGAAATGCTGCATGATTTTTGTAACATTTAGTTAAGTGTAGTCATTCAATCAATGATTTTATTTCTTATGTATTGTTGAAATACTCACCTGTAAAGTGAGAGCTATGAATTAAAACTCTTGAATGCCTCAATAACTAAATATTTCAGATTCAGTACGGTTACTGTGAAAGAAAATAGAGCAGTGCGATATTGTACCTTTATTTCTCATGCTGGTTCATATTACTGTAATTCATTTTGCCCCCATGATTTAATGTGGTAATGAGAATTACCTGTACTGTGCACTAAAAACATCTGAAGTAACAGCTGCACCTATACATGTACGTTACTTCATATACTGTGTAGATATAAGATACACAAGGTATTGGTAATAAAGCTTGACTTTGGTTAGAAAGTATATTACAAGAAATGTTTTTCTGTAGCACTGTGTAGTACTGGCAACTGTGTACTTATAAATTATATGTTTGATATACGTTGTGAAATAAAGCAAAATCCATAATGGTTTCTCTGAATAGATTATTTTACTACAGGCTGGAATTTTGGAACTGAAAAGGCTACAGTATTTGTCTGAGTGAAATATACAGAATATGAATAGAGATTTGATACAGGAGACATGATTGAGATCTTGAAGCTTTATACCGGATACAGCAGTATAAATCAAGTGCTGCTGCTAACTTTGACAAAGTTGAACCATACGCTTGTGCAGTGACATATATAAAATAGTACATACTGAGTGTTCTTGTAAAGTTCCAGATGTCAAAATTCAGATACCGAAAAGCAAAGTCCACCCTGACCTGATGAAATTGTACAGGAAGAAAAAACAGCTTTGCATGTCTGTCAGTTTAGGGTTAGGGATCAGGAGGGTGAACCCTGCCAAGCATCCTAAATAAAGTGGTGACTGATGGGAGGGTTTCTTTATATCTGGATTCTGTATTTGGAGTTTTGGTATCTCTACTCTTTCACTGGGTCACATGTTCTAGTCCTTGTTTTGATAATATGAGACTGTTTGACTGGGGTAAAATTTACATTACTGTTTTACAGTAGAAATATTTGTGTTTCTCTTTAAAATTACAATGTGAGAGGTTCATGTAATTAAAAGTACTTCTTCCATTTTTTCCAAAAATTTAACATGTTCAAACATTCTTAAACTAAAATGGAAGATCTGGCAACTCATTTAAAATTGATCAGGCCCCTTGTTATCTTTATTTCCTTTAGTGTTATCATGGCCAATACCTGAAGCTCTTTCTGTAAAAACAGTACATGGCTGACCTAAGGGATGAATTTTGTTCTGCTAGAAAAAAATTAACCCTTAATCTATATAACCTTTACAGATTTTAGAGAGCCGTTTGGATAGTGGACTAGTTTTTGATCACACTTTTGAAATGTTGCAGTTTTTCTTCCTTGCTGTATATCTGGATGTTGTTTTTATGTTGTTGTGACCAAATGTTGCTGCTGTTGCTAATTAAAGAAATGAATTTGGTTGGACATAAAATGTCATCAGATGACATTTAATTTAAAAAACACATTTATTTATGGAAGACAACAATTGTCTCCGACGCAGCCCTATCAAAGAAACATTGCTGTTTACAATAAAATAATGTTATATATTATGGGTTCATAATATGTTGTCGTTTCTGTCATTATGTTTCCATGAGCCACAGTTAATTCTGTAACCCAGTATTACTGCTAATAACTTTTCAAAATCTGTATTCCACAACCATGCCCAGAACTCGGAAATGTAATCGGCAACCCGGAAGTACGTCATCAAAGCTGGTTCACTTATTGCTAGTGATTCGGGGGTGCAAAAAAGCGTACGGGTTTAATGGACTTCCCCAATGATGACCAATTCTCGGTAAAGGGCGGGGGTGGGATGGGGGATGCGCCACTGTAATTGGCCATAAAGAGCCCATTTCTGTTAATGTACAAAAACCCATTTTTTTAAGGACGTTTTAAGGCCCCCCTATTGGATGCATACTATTGGTCAAGAGCTCACCTCCTGGCCCCTTATTGGATGATTCGCCCTTCAGTCAAGCGTATTTGCATTGGATCCCGCCTTTGTTTGTAGTACAAGGACCAGTATGTGGACATTGAATTACTCCAACAGGAGGTTCTGCTGCTGGGACCCGTGTGTGTCGGATAAAGTGCACCGCATTTAGAACATCATAATTATAAGGACACAGAAACACCAACGGGATGCTAATACTAAGGTAGGCACGCCTTTGTTATCTCGTTTCTCCAGCGATCTAAGCAGACCCCCGAGCCATCGCTGTGTGCAGCCTGTAACCTTTGTAATGAGGCGCTAACTTGTCGCGTTCAGTTAACCTTGTTGACCGCCCGCGCGTTCCGTTAAGTGTTGTGTTCGGCTCGCGCCGTCTGGCGGGAACACCGAGTGCCTGAATGTGTGTCCAGCTTCCCTTCCAAATGCTGGCTGCTTTCATCATTATTATCATTACTGTCATTTACTGTTTAACAGGTAGGTCAGTGGTAGGCCGGGCTGCAGCTTTGTTGCGGTTTTCGTTTTTTTTTCTGCGCGATTTTCATCCTTAGCCCGTGTCGAAGTTCACACGATGATGATGATGAGGTGTTTCATCGTTCTTCCGTTGCCCACGTTAATCGCCGATAATTTATTTATTAAACGCAGTGGAATGACGCGAAATTGTCAGAGCTCACTATGAAATTGTTTTAATCATGATATTTGTTTATACTACGACTGAGTTTCTCGTGTTGTAGTTCGCTAGGAGAGAAGTTATTTCAAGCCAAGGTTACTGAGGTAAATTCTTATAAATTTTTAGTTTGCTTAATACTTCTGTAATCTTTTAAAATATCGATTTTGGGTGTAATTTGTTGGTTTTAGTGTTTCAAAAGTTATTTATTTATTTTTTTTTAAACCTCCTGCTTGTAAATTAATTTGCGTTGCTTTTGAGAAAGGCTTACTGTTTGCCAAAAGAAACAATATTCTTTCTTCTTTGTGCACAAATAAACAAACATTTTTTTTTTAAGTCAGTAAATCGTATTGTGCTGTGTAGTTTAATTTTTTTGTTCTGTGGGTAATCAGGAAAACCAGTATGAGAATGCTTCTTTATCAGTGCAAGAGCTTTCAGTGCCAATATTAATGTTTCAGCAAAACCTGAAACCAAAAAAATGTTATCTTCTGCATTTTAAGTCTGAAATGGGCTCATACTGCAGCTAATGTCAGTAGAAAATGTACATTGTGAAACCTGCTGCCAGTCCTCTTTTTTTATAGACAAGATAAAACAACACCAATACTGTATAAAGTTTGTTTTTCCAAGTCAATCAGGGGAAAGCTAAGGTGAAAATCCTGAAGACGTTTCACTAATGTAATCGCATATTTCATGTGTTCGTAAAATCAACTACTTAAACATAAAATGTATACTAAATAAAAACAGCTTTAAACACTTCCATTTAGTTTCATACTTTATTGAAAATGTTAAGGTAATGTAGGTTACATTAATACTTTAACGGTGCCAATAATGTATTATACCCACCATGTCAATGACAGTCCACTGAGGTTACAGCTCAGCTAGTGTCACAGATGTGCATTTGTGACAAGATATCAACAGGAATTCATCTAATCTCATTTGTTTTCCTTTTATGCTCTTCAGTTTAAAAAAAAAAAAAGTCTGTTTGTACTTAATTGCTCATAAATCTAAATGAACAGATTGAATGTTTTTAGTGGTCATCAAACTATGCAAATATATTAATTTGTTATTGTACTGAATAGGAAACCTAATTGTTGCTCTTTCTTTGTCTGACTTCTAGCGGAGATGGCATTGCACCATGTTGAAGAAAACCCTGGCAAGTGTTTTCAGCCATGTTCATAGCTGAGCGCATCCTTCTATAGACTGTTGCCATGGAGCCCAGCAGAGGAAGAGAGCTGAGGAGGGAAACAAAGCCTTTGTCTGATGGGTGCGGGGAGACAGCCGGGGGGAGTGAGGACCTGCAGCCTGAGGCAGAAATGCCATCCGAGTGCACGGATGGTGCCCACCCTGAGCCTCTGCCACCCGGCAAGCTAAGGAAGACTGCCTTCAAGCTTTTTGGGGGCCGTCGGAGCATCTGTGTCTTGCCCAGTTTCTTTGGAGGCCGGGCCAAAAGTCACAGCAAGGGGTCTTCCAAGAAAGGAATTATCAAGAGTAAAACTCATGACTGCATCAGCAAGGTGAGCTGGGAGGATGCCAGAAAAGCAAGGGATGTCCCGGCAGGAGACTTCGAGTACCATGGCAGGAATGGCATGGCTGGAAAGACCCTGCCAAACTCTAAGAGTGCAGATGTTATGAATGATTGTGAGGGAATAGAGTTTACCAAAGGGGAGTCATCTCACCTGCTGACCCTGGAGACTGGTGACCATAAACCTAGTTTGGATAAATCCTTGTCCTTCCCTCATCCAAAGAGAGGACTTAAAGGGCTGTTCAGCAGCATCAGACGTCATAAAAAGAACAAAAACATAAAAATAGAAAAGAGTGATGTTGACCTCCCTAAGGAGGCGGAGACAGTTTTTCAGCATGTTGACCATCATGATGAGGATCTCTTTGGTAGTTTGGCAGAATCCAGTGTGCCTCCTTCAGCAAATGTCAAAGATGATTTAATCATTACTCATGAATGTGGACAAGAGAGACTTTCATCCGAAGACTGTCAGGTTGGTCAGGAGAACTTGGAATTAAAAGACAGAGGTGGTGATGAAATGGAAAGGACAGAGGTTTTAAATACAAATGTAGAGCCTCTCAATAAAAGCTCCTGTACTCGCCTTCCAGATGTCAACCCAGAATGTGCAGAGAATGATCAACCTTCTGATCAGATCAGTTTGATCTTTGGTGAAGTTTCCTCACTGAAGAGTTTTGACTCCCTCACTGGATGTGGAGACATCATTGCTGATCAAGATGATGACAGTATCGCAGACAGTAGTGTGTCAGGAGAAAGAAGTCGCAATGCTGGCAAGAGGAGTTCTTGTTATGTCACCTACCAAGGTGGTGGGGAGGAAATGGCCACCCCTGATGACATTGATGGTGATTATCTCCAGGGTTTGTGGGAGAGTGATACTGCAGCAGATATTTGCTATGTTTCCAACCAGAAGCCAGAATTTATAGAGTCAGATAAAATCCTTGAAAAAACTTCTGATGCTTCAGATATTCCGTCTCCTATTGTAGATGCTGAAACACATACCACATTTTCTCATGATACCACAGAAAGCCTTACCCCTGGGGAAGTGTTGTCTCCCCAGAGTGACCACCAGGAGTCTGTTCCCAACAGTGATGAGGGCTACTATGATTCTACCACCCCAGGGCCTGATGATGATGGGATAGATGGAGTTGGCCAGATGGGAAGTGACAGACTACCAAGAGATAGTTACAGTGGTGATGCCCTTTATGAGCTTTTTGAGCCAGATGATAGCCTCATGAGTCCCCCTCTGAAAGATATGTCCTCTTTCGAGACACAGAAATGCATCGCAGATCCACTGGAATTTCTAGGCGTGAAATTACGTGGCAGTGATGCAGATTTGCAGAGCACTTTTACGCATAAGACTTGTGTCATTGAAACTGAGGAGGCCAGATTAGCTAAAATACAACATGAGCTTCTTTACTCTGAGTTGCAAAGCATACAGAAACCAACAAAAGAATATGGCATAATTGGGAAAAACAAATTGTACTCTGAAAACCGAAACAGTGAATTTATGTTAAGCAAAAAACATGCCAGTGTTAAGGAAGAAAGGACTGTTTTGAATTTGTCAAGTTTAAAAGGGAAAAATCTACTGCAGGGGTCCAGTAGTTTAAAAGAGAACAATAAAAATGAAATAATTTGCAGTCAGATAGCCCACAACAAGCCACCATTGGTATTAGGAAAAGAGATTTGTAACGGTCGTATTTCTCAGAATTCCTATAAGTTGCAGGAGTCTGCTTCATATGCTGACGAAGGCAGCCAAAGGCCTCTTCAGGCAGAAAATCAAGGTCACAGCTATTCCATGAACATAATTAAGATGGATGCAGAGCATGACCAGACAATTTGTTTTTCCCAAGCACTGGTAGATTTCACAAAACGAACAGAACTCCTTGGTAATCTCTCTGCAAGCCTTGGGGGTGCTGAGTCTAACTCTCCATTTGCTCAGAATATACAGGTACTTCCATCGATGGTCACTTTTGACATAGTGGATATGGAAAATGAAGGGGAATATGATAATCAGGTACAGATGGTTGCAGATGAAGATATTTCCTCGCCGTTTGAAGATTACAGTGAATCGTTCCTGCAGAAGGATGCATTTGCTGAATGCGATGACCGATTATTTGACTTTAATGATCAGAGTTTGTTTTTCAATAACCCCTGGGGAGTGGCAAGTCTCCCAAGGCACCTCAGCCTTACTAGAGTTAATCAGCCCATGCCAGCTCCCCTTTCTTTAAACAGGAGAAGCAGATCCTTAGATACAGACTGTTTGGAGTTTGAAATGAGTGACTTGTACCTAATGCAGTCCAGGGTCAGCCCTTTTGCAACGTTGCGATTTGATGCCGACTCTAATGGATCATCTTTCCTGCACCGTAAAAGGAGTAGGAACTTTGCCAGCTCTGAGCTGAAGGACAATGCTTGTGGCACTACAGCGTCATGGCAACCAGAGCCTAATGGGACCTCCGTGCTCCCTTCAACAGATGGGAAGAGGGCAAGCCAGGTGCAGAGCCTTGCTTCTGCTCAGAAAGAGCGAGCCAAGCTAGCCTGCACTCCCAATGGGAGGTCGGAGGCTCCATCACTGGGCCAGTCTCCCATCTGGAAAAGCCGACCACAGGTTTCAGGGCACGCGGTGTCGGAGAAAAGGCCCTCTAATCCTGTGCCGCAGGGAGCCGAGCAGTTAACCTTGCCATTTTGTCTGCCTGGTGGAGAGTGCACCTCTCAGTCACCATCCTCTATGACAGAGCTTGCTGCAGAGACCCTGTGTGAGAGAGCTGAGTGTATCCCAGACGGCAGGAGTGAGGCCTGTTTCTTGAAGAGCACTTCAGCGATCTACTCAGATTGTACCCAACAGTCCAAGACCAAACCCATTGGGGTCACACAGGGTGTGCCTCATTTCTGCTCTGATGGCAGTGACACTTCAAAATTAGCCATCCACAAGGAAGGCAGAGATTTCGGCAGTAAAGGCAGGCAAGCTGTAGATGTGCTGGTGCCCGTTGGGAGTAACAAACAGACGTAGCCCAAGAGCGTTTTGTTTCTTCTAGGGTATTTGTGGTATTTTTTTTATTTTATAGCTGGTATTTTCATGTTCATGTCACCAAAGACATCTTCTTTATTTCAAAAAACTCAATTACTGTCTGTTACATTTTTTTTAGAATAAAATGACAAACTGACACTTTTGTAATTAGTTTTTTATACAGGAATGCTTACCAGCACATTGTGTGAACTTAAATTGTACTGTACATTTTAATGTAAAAATGTAGTTTATGTTGCAGTTAGAATTGATGCATTCGTTTAGACACTTTTTTTATGTCAATCTCATCACAATACAGCCTTTAACAGTTCTTGTCAATGATTTGTTTTATAGTTTTGTGCAACTGTTGTTTCATCTATTTTCTTCAGTCTGTCTTTCAGTAATTGAAATAAAATTTGAATAATTTGTAGGATGGTAAGATTTCATGAAAGTGCCCCTTCTAATTTTGCTGCTTTATAGAAGGTATCATTGAAATCATATAAATGTATACCTTTGCTTTCTTGTTCTGGCTTAATGGTCTGTGCCAGTAAGTCTTGAGACATCTTAAAGGTGTATTTTGAAAGATTCCTCATTCCTGATCAGATTAGAATGGTCTGTCATGATCATCCACCTAGGGTGGGGTGGGAAGGACAACTTTTTTTTTTTTTTTTTTTTTGTGTCCTGTTAAAGTACATGTTGGACTGTTTACATTTTTTTTGGTGCTGTTTCGATTTTTTTTTTTTTTTTTTTTTTTGTCTTTTAGTGTGCACCTTTTAATGTTTTATTGCAGATAGTGAGCATTGCATTGCTTGCCCAGTATTTTACTTTTAAAATAATTATTCTAAGTAGTATGGAATTGCTACTTTCAGAACCACGCAATACCACCATAGGCTACCCTTCATAACAGAGCAATGAGTACTTGATGCTGTTTTGTTCTGTAGTCACATATAGATAGTATGTCTACTAAAACAAGATTCTGGCTGAAGTGTAAATCTTAAGACATTCTAGGAATTTGTCAGTGGCTGTTAATTTTCAGTCAACTACATTACTACCGCAACTAAATATTACCATTACTTCAAACCAGTGGTATCCCAAAATGAAAATCATGTATTGTGGTGCACCTCAAATGTTTTTTGTACCTCTCTACATTGCTTGTTTTCTACCATTTATTAAGGTGTTTATTTTGGATGTCATACTTTATGTGCTCTTGCTTTGTGTATGAATGCAGAAGATCAAAGCCTGCATGACAGTGTGCACTTAAATTTGGCTTCTTCACATGAAGTTTCATATTTATTACCAAGAGGACAAGGAATGTGTAAAGGCCTGGCTGCTAGCAGTGGGGCATGTCTCATCTCAGAGTAACACATAGTATGACATTTGCTGTTGCTGCTTAAGCAAACCACATCTCAAAATGGGTAAAACCCATATCTGCACATGCCTACTATCTCCATTCTCACTTAGTCCAGCATGGACTTGTAGTGCTTTTTAAATAATGCTGAAAAGTTAGAGGAGCAGTTAAAGTGGAAAATGAGACCTGGAGAGAGAACTTAAGGTTTAAGTGTCTGCTGCAGAATCGATTGTATGATTTAGACCTGCGCTTGGTCTTGATGTCCTGCTGTTATGGTTGTTCTGTATGTGGCATGTTCCACAGATCACCTGAAGTATGTAATCCATGTGCACTCAAGTGCCTTCTCATTGTTTTGCATTAATATGCTTGTGGAAAGTGAGTTATGTCTGTAGGATACTCTGTTTGGCCTCTTCATGTTGTACTCTTGGGTGACACTTTTTGCCTTCAGTTCTATCGAAGACATTAGTCTTGTTCTCACACTTAAAAAGAATGTGCACACCTAGCGCTTCAACGTATCTATTCATCCAGTTATGCCCATACATTTTTGTCTTAATGGCTCTGTTGGATATGAATGCTGCTGAAATTTTCAGTGACCAGTGCTCTTATCTCTTGGTGGTTACCAAAGATGGTTCTTTTTACAGTATTTACATACCATAGATGAGCTGTCTGTACAAGGGCAGAAGTGTATTGGATTGTGATCCATCAACATTCTTTTATTTCTGTTAGTGTGGATACTTGCTGTGATCTCCAGAAATATATTTTTGTGCAAACACGTCATTGTAGTTGTTAGTCTTTTTCTTCAAACCATAATGCTTTATGCAAGGTTCTTGTAAAACTTTCATTTGTTGAATTGAGCATTATGCAGTCTGACACATTTGTGGTCTGTTATGTTCTTTTCATGAATTGTGCTTTCTGTAAAATTAAGTCAATGTAACTGCTCATGTCTCTTGAAATGCCCTTACTCTGCTGTCTACTTTCATAGCTAAGTGCCATTTGACAGCATGTCCAGTAAAATGATGGATGGTGTTAGCTCGCTTGGTCATTTGCAATGTACTTTAGAATCTGCCTTTTTAAAGATTATTTTTCCAAGTCATCTCTAGTTTTTATGAAAATCATGTTTCAGGCATTCTCCTTTCTGCCACAGTGTTTTCCTTCATTGTGCTTTTGTTGTCTGATGCTTATGTGAAAATGGGCATTGTGTGCTGCAAGTTGTCAAAATAAATTTTAATTACACGTCAAAATATTTTGTGCTCAGGTAATTTTGCATGACTTTACAGATGTTTTGACAGTGTCATTAGTGTGTGCTAAATGAGTAAAACCAATTTATTTCTTTTTCGTGTGTGAATATTCCTCCTAATTAAGTGGTTAACTTGTGATGACAGGCAAAATCAGACAGGTGTGTAACACTGGCTGAATCAAACTTGGACATGTAGTTGGAGTGGTGTCAACTAGCACTGCTGAGTCTAAAAAATTAGACATGAAATATTCCCACGGGGATATTTTTTCTGCACATGAACACCAGGTGCTCATCTGTCACAAAGTTTTCTGTTTAACTCTGAAATAATTACGATTCTTTGTCACTGATGTCTGTCCAAGGTGAGTTTCACTAAGTTTGTGTACGGCCCAGGTGCTTATAAGGTGACAGTCACAAAATACAAGGTGAAACACTGTGTCACAGCACAGCAAGACTGGCTGGATTCAAGAGTCGAGAGAGGCTTTATTGTCATTTCAACCATATACAACGAAACAACTTTCCTCCAGGACCATGGTGCTACGTAAAACAACCCAGTTAGCAACACAGCCTACATGAAGTGCACATGTGCGGGACTAGTGCAAACAGTGCTAGACATTACAAGAATTACTAAAACAGGACAATAGTTCTGGTGTCAGTCCAGTCCCTGAGTACTGAGGAGTTTGAGAGCTTGGGGGAAGATACCCAGTCTGGCCCTGAGGCTCCGAATGCTTCGGTACCCTTTGCCACATGGGAGGAAGGTGAAGAGTTTGTGTGAGGGGTGCGTGGGATCATCCACAATGCTGGTGGCCTTGCTGATGATGTGTGCGTTGTCTCTGTGATGGAGGGGAGAGAGACCCTGATGATCTTCTCAGCTGTCCTCTCTATCCACTGCGAGGTCTTGCGATCCGAAGCGGTGCAATTACCAAACCAGATAGTGATGCAGTTGCACAGGATGCTCTCGATAGTCCCTCTGTAGAATGTGGTGAGGATGGGTGGTGGGAGATGGGCCTTTCTCAACCTTTACAGAAAATAGAGGCGCTACTGGGCTTTCTTCATTATGGAACTGGTATTGAGGGACCAGGTGAGGTTCTCCGCCTGGTGAACACCAAGGAGTTTGGTGCTCTTGACGATCTCCGCGGAGGAGCCGTCGATATTCAGCGGAGAGTGGTTGCTCTGTGCTCTCCTGAAGTCAGCAACCATCTCTTTTGTTTTGTCCACGTTCAGGGACAGGTTGTTAGCTCTGCACCAGTCCGTTAACTGCTGCACCTCCTCTCTGTATGCTGACTCGTTGTTCTTGATAAGACCCACCACGGTCGTGTCATCAGTGAACTTGATGATGTGGTTCGAGCTGTGCATTGCTACACAGTCGTGAGTCAGCAGAGTGAACAGCAGTGGACTGAGCACGCAGCCCTGGGGGAACCCAGTGCTCAGTGTGGTGGAGTTGGAGATGCCGCTCTTGATCCGGTCTGATTGTGGTCTCTCAGTCACTAAGTCTAGGATCCAGTTGTTGAGGGAGGTGTTCAGGCGTAGCAGGCCCAGCTTTCCAGTTAGGCGCTCAGGAATGATTGTACTGACTGCTGAACTGAAGTCTATGAACAGCATTCGAACATACGTGTCCTTTTTGTCGAGGTGTGTGAGGGCCAGATGGAGGGCGGTGGGGATGACGCCGTCTGTTGAGCGCTTGGGACGCTACGCAAACTGCAGGGGGTTGATCTATCGCTGTTCTTACGGCCGCCTTTTCGCCTGCTCTGAAGGCGGAGTCTCGGGTCTTCGGCTGGACTGGACACAACGGTCTAAAAACAGTTATCAATTAGGCAAGAACAAGTTAAAGGCAAAGTCCAAAGATTGCAAAGAACAAGGGCTGAGAATAGTGTGATGCTGCGAGAAAGAGCCGATTAACAAAGAAAGAGACGTTTAGCTTGTTCCGAAAAGGCGAGTCAAGAGGTTGACATTTGAAAGGTGGTGGGAGGTCTGACCTGCAGCACTGCTGCTCTTGAGTGAAACTCATCCCACATGTTTGGGTTGAGAAGAGGAAGGAGCAGGCAGCCGGTGGAGATGGAGCGGAGGTTACACCGAGGATGCTGAGGATAAGGCGCTTACGCTGGGCCCTTCCTGTCTGAGGGAGCCGTTGGAGAGACGAGGAACCTCATGTAGGTGGAGCTTTACCAGAGGTAATCCAGTCTGGACATGTTTACACTGGACCACTGCTCTGCTCCTAATACTAATAATACTAACAATAATAGTGCCTTACAGTGCAACACTCAGCGGGGAGTCTGATCACCGCGGTTCATTAGAGTACTAATTACCACGTAGGCACAGAAAAGAATAGAGCGTACGAGTTCACGAGGCTGTTTGTTTTTGGAAGTGGACCGAAAGCTTTAATTCTCATAATTGCTTTAACTTACCGTTTATGGACATGGGTTTCTGGATTATTTATAGCTGTAATATAGCAGCTCTTCCTCTGTGTGTCGGTGACATCACTACTGGCTCGATTATCCCTGGAAATAATTTACATTTATTCATTTAGCAGATGCTTTTCTCCAAAGTGATGTATGATGGTTATTATGTAGTGTTCAACTGACACCTTTACTCAAGGTGACTTAGTGTTACAGTAATTTCATAGCAGAGCACAGTAGCGCGCCCACGCACACACGCTTCAGAGTCACTAGTTCACCTGAAACACATCTGTTGGGGGAAACATGCAAGAATCGAACCCATGTTGAATTGCAAAGCTCAGTCGCTGAGGTACTGACTCTACCCGCCAACATGTGGGAGCTCAAGAACAGCATTAATATTAATTTCTATATATTGCGCTGCCATCAACGAGTATGGTTCTCACTTTTTTTGTGGGAAGAAAATTTGAGTGAAGTTGTTGAAAATTTTACATGGTAACATAAAAATTGTGCATTCTCATTTTTTTTTTTAAAAAAAAAAACAAATAAAAAACAGGTTTGTCCTGGAAGAGCATAAATTTGCACCGGAACATTTCAGTCTTTCAAGGACAGTTACACCATTTTCTTATTTTGCTTTGAGGCACAAAAGCAGAGGTGAAGCGAAATAAGAGCTTTTTAAAAAGACTCGGAAAGGACACGACGCGACGCAAAATGTTCCCTTGTTCTGAATGGCAAGAACCGGAAACTGTACGTAAAACATCAGGCAGGGATTAAAGGATTTGGAGTGAGGGTTACGGAGCGGCCTTCCTGCCAAATGGGCTTTACTGGACCAAAGCATGCGGTCACTCTCTCTCACACAAACACACGCAATCAAGTAAAGCTCAGAACAACACGAAATAAGCAGCCACAGTCCCAGAACTGGTTTTTCTCCAAAATCCGTTTCTACCATTTTTTTCAAGGTATAAATTTTTTCGATGGTATAAATCCTGAGAAATCACAAAGGCAGTTTATTTTATTCTCCTTGTTGGAGACAGACCAGTGGAGCTGCCATAGTGGGTGATTAATGGATGTATTGGAAGTGCCAAGATGCTGATTACACAGACGCTACGCAACGCTGGTGCCGTTATATAAGAGATAGTGGTAATTTAATTAGCGCTGAAAACCCATTTGAGGCTAGATAAAGGCCAATAATGAAAATGTGACTCCACACCTGTGTCCACGTGTCGGCTGGGGGGTCTCTGAGCACGCATGGGGACACGCATCAAGTTAAGCTGACGTAGCGTTGGCTTTTATTAGGGTGTCCCAACAAAGGCGTCGCTGTTCCTACATGAATGAATGGAGGAGTAATTCAATTAGAGGCACATAAATCCAATGGAATAAATGAGGTATGACTGCTTCCTCAAAATGCTTGCGCTTTGATTAATGGGGGAAACGTCAAATCAATTTTGATCAGGTGCCTCAAGTCTCTTTATCGTATCGGAGGGAGATGCACATCGCGGCTTGTTATTAACATCGCTCCCATTGCTTTTGATTGAATTAGTCAACACGATGGCGCACTAAGTGCTCAGCTGATCCCAATAAGTTATTTCAAATTTTTAATATTCCATGCCGAATTCCCGCAACCTGATGGAGGGAATTCCGTTTACTGGGGGTGAGATGTGATGTATCGTGTGATCCAGTTTTGCTTTGAGAGTGTAGGTGTGTTGAGCGTTTAAAAGATCCATCGTATTGTGGCTTTAAGCAGCACTACCGAGCGCTGTAGTCCAAGAGCGTGCGAGGAGGAGCAGCTGCGGCGGCACATTTGCATTGAAAGGAATTAGGGAGACAGGCGCAGTTACATTCACATAATCGCTCTTTGTCTCGTTTGACGGATTTCTCCTTGAAATTGCCCCGCTGCTTATAACGCATGGGCGAACTGTTAATGTCTTCAAGGAAAGGGCACCACGTGGCCAGGGGCTGAGGCTCTCTGGGGACCAGTGACAAAGGGACGTGTCTCAACAAAGTGTGTCCCTACACGCTCTTGTAGCAAAGGGCCCCAAAACTGGCAAAAAAATGTCCACATGTCATCACGGTTCTTTGCAATCTCAGGGTTTTCACTTCTTTCCCTCCAAGGATGCAGATTATCTTAACCGGCTGCGTTCGGTGCACAGCGCTCACCGCTGGCTGTGCGGAACTCACACGCGTGGCCTGTCTCCAAGCCTGGGCAACCGTGTGACGGATTATCCTCGGAAGCACCCTCTCTCACACAACTGCTCTGACGGCCTTTTCGGCGAAACGATTAGAAAAGAACAAATGACCGTTATTTGCAGAGCGACAGCTGGTAAGCACAAAGTAAGGCAGATGGGGAAGATGTTTGTCAGGGCAAAATCAATGGGTCATTGGACAGACGTGTAGGTATGGATCGCAGAGGTTCTACTATTGTTAAAAAAAAAAAAAAAAAAGACATTTTAAATGCGCAATAATCTGAAATAATGAAAGTAACTCAAAGTTCAACCCAGAGGTAGGAATCGTCAACGTTAAAATACAGATTGTGTATGTGCTTTGTATATATTCTCGTGTCTCCGAAATGCGTGCCTCCCCAGCCAGTCAGCGGGACTAGCTGAGTCACCTGCTGTTTCAAGTGCTGTTACTGGTTCAATTATTGTGCCGATCGCGTGTCAAGCGTGGTGGTGTGGGAGCTCTGCCGAGCAGTCGGCCCCAGGACGGCAGGAGCAGACGAATGAGTCACAATCACGTCTTCATATCTCTACCTTCGGGCAGAGACCGGTATGACAGGACATACAAGCTTTCATGGTTTGCGCGAAGCACTCGGAAATCACCGGCACTGGATTTACTCCGTTTTGCTACGGTAATAACACTGTTGTCAAAGCAGAGACAAAGCGATGCTTTCCTGTCCTCTGCTACCTGTTGTGCTGCCTGCCTTCGTCTTGCTCTTTCCCATACGGGTGGTCCTCACCTTACGACGTGCGACTTATGACGACCCAAATTTACAGCGTCCGTCCCGTCAATCTTACTATCCCATTTTTAAGTATGTTTCAGTGCCAGCGTTTGGTCCATGTGCTCCATGCGCTGCATAGTAATATTGGCTGGCCGCCCTGCCGCAACGCACCACATTTCTTACCGTTCTCAGTCTCGGTTGGTGTTTGGGCGTCCAGCAGCGCCTGTGTTTCGTCTCCATTTTCCTTCAGGCAACTTTTTCTTTCAAATGGTGACGAGTGGAAAAACTCTCTTTGGGAAAAAAGCTTTAGCTGAATGAATTAATGATAAAAGTATTGTAAGGACCCACATTACTGGTGTTCGAGCAGGGAATGCGCTTATTGTCAATAGTTGCATTATGGGAAAAATGTAGAATGTAAGTGTGCAACCAGTGGGAGCACTTCTAGGGGAAATGATGGGGTGACCATTTGCCAGTGCATTGGGAGAGATTCCAGAGTGCTAAGCAAGATGGCTTGAGGTGCAGGTGCAGGTGCAGGTGCAGGTCCTGGAGGGAAGTGGGTCCTTGGACTAAAAGCCTTGTTTCCCTGTATGCTGCTGTTTGAATAAACGTTCAAGATGAACGCTGCCTGTGCATCTTCCTTTGCCCTATCTAAACCTATGGGGTTGTGTGTCTTGAATTTGGTGTTTCAGTTATGGTATTTACCATAGTCAGGGCTTGTAATGGGTTGGCATTTTCCGTGTGCGAGGGAGTAGGAGGTATAGTAGTATAGGACAGTAGTTGCTTTTGTTATGGAAGAAGCGTAGTTTCCCTGTGCTCTGCACAGTGGAAGCCAGAGGAGGTTGTGAATAAAACACCTGCTGCAGAAGTAAAATCACCACAAAAGTGGGTGAAGGTACCAGGTGCTAACTAAAAAGCCTACCATGTAAAAAAACAGATGGATATATTTTCATAAGCTGTTCTTCCAGTTTGTCACTATACTGGACTGTTTTCTGAGGACTGAGTGTATATGCAGTACATGTCACACAGATTCATATAAATATATACTGTACATATCAATATCTGTATCTTTCCTCATATTCTCTGAGATATTCTTTGACAGGAAAAGAATAAAGACGATTGCCTGTGGAAAATAATAGAAATTACTACATACAGCGCTTTGCAGGATCCTTCATTCCAAAACAGTACAGCGTGATTTTATAGAGCAGATGATTATCATTCTTTATTAGCTTCTGAAATTAGAACCCATGCTCCACTTCTGTCCGATTTAAAAGCAAATGTCTAATTTGTAGACCACTCAAAACGCCCATTAACTGTGATGTACAATCTCCAAACGACACGTCCCTGGTGGCAGGATGCATGTGCTGTGCAATAGCGCTGAGCCCAGTAAGCTTTGTCAAAGTGCAGTTTGAAAGATTTATTTGGGTTTCCAATTAAGGTATGTTCAAATTTTAATTATAATTGTTATTATTGTTTTTAGTTGCCTGGTGGGAAATGGGTTTTATCATCCTCTTAATTGCAGAGCACTTCTCAGTAATGATTCCACCTCTGTAGTGTGAGGGTAAAGAGCAGAGTAATCATATACTGTATAGTGCAATACTGGCACAAAATTACACTACGGATTATTTTTGTTTTATTGCGCTAAGCATCGTGGTCTCTGTTTGATACTCTAATTTGAAATGAAGCTCCTTTAAGGGATTTCCTTCGGTCTATTGAAGAAGGAAAGACATTAACTGAACTGAAAGCTTTTATTTCATGGGAGAGTCCATCCAGAACATATTTTTAATTAATTTAGTTTTAAATGGAAATACCTGAAGCAGTTTGATGAGAAATAAAGTTTAACCTTTAGCACCTGATCTGCAATCTTTCTAAATTTAATCATTAACGTACAATCATCTGCAGTGAAAGACTGAAGGATGACTGCATTTTGCACAAACCTCTCAACATTTGCCTTGTTTTTTTTATCCCTTCAGCTCTACTTTATTAGTTTTACATTTTGGAACATATATGTTTATATAAACATATATGTAGATATAAACACCATGTATATATATCATTTGAAGTAGATTGCTTGGTCTTGTTCGAGGAGGCAGCATATGAGTTGCCTCTGATTTCCAACCGGGAGGTTGCAGTTGCCATGGAAACAGGCTTAGTGTGCAACAGCCAACAGTTTGGAGAGCTCAAGTAAAACTGCAATGATGTTATCCTTCAAAAAAAGCCCATCCAAACAAGGTTCTCTGTTGCACTGCTGTACTGTAATTCTCATCGGCGTCTGCTCTCCCCTTCTTACAGACAGGCAGACTTCCGCAAACACCGGCGCGAATCCGAGCCAGATGTTGCGTGCCGAGCGGTAAGCTTAAATGAGGCGCCCCCTTTTCAGCAGGAGCGCGAGTGGAGATTAGGGCTGAGTCTGCTGGAGGAGGGGCCGAGGCCCGCGTGCGCCGACGGGAAAAGCCCGATACGCCCGCTCATTGAAAGAGCCGCTGTTTTGGGGCCCTCCGATCACTGGGCTAACAGGCTGGACCCACGAGAGGTCATTTACAGAGCTGCAGTTGGGGCTTTGCCTGGCAGCAGCCTGTTATAGGGCCACGAGAAAAAAGTGGATTGCTGCCACTGGAAGAGCTTCTCTGGCCGTGGAATGTCCCCCCAGCCCGGAGAGACAGAACGCTTCACTTGTCTGCTCTAGTCCACACCATTGGTATTACGGTAGCACCTCCAAAGCTTTACACGAGAAGACAGGGAGAAGCTCTGCTGCTCTAAGCCTTTGGACAAACATGCAGATCACCATTTGTGGGTGGTCCTGGAATGGTATCCAAGCCATGTGGCTGAAACACTCGCGTATTTTCAAAAGTTTTAAAATGTCTTTGATGGCAGGGTCAAGCACTCTAAAGGATGCTTCCTGGAGGTTTAATGCGGTATAATAGTGAGCGCAACGGCCTTTTCCAACTCCTGTTAACCACACCCTGTTTGCTCTTGTAGATGGGAGCACTTTCTGTGACCTCGACCATCTGCTGCTCATGCCAAGCAGTCTGTACAGTGTTTGGCTCTATGCACTTCCAGAGCTCCCACATTCTACTGTAGTATATACATTTATTCATTTAGCTGACACTTTTCTCTAGATGTACAATGTTCACCTACCTACAATGATTTACCTATTTATACAGTTAGGTAATGGAGCAATTTTAGAGTAAGGACGTCGCTCAGGAGGAACTACAGCCAGAGGTGGGCATTCAATCTGTGACCTTTGTGTCCAAAGGCAGCAGCTCTAACCACGGTGCTACTAGCTGTCCCCCAAATATATTAAATGTTAATATTCTGATATATATATACCCCTGAGACAAGATTCTAACTCAGTTAATCTTTTTTTGAAAAACGAAAAGGAAACATAAGGCATAAGGAATGATCCTTTCTCAGGACAACAATTATGAATCAGTGTTAAAATGTAGGGGGATGTGGTGGTGCGGCCGGCTTGACCGGGTTCTGCTTTCCGCTGAGCCTGGGGTTCAAGTCCTGCTTGCGGTGCCCTGCAATGGAGTGGTGACCCATCCTGGGTGTGTCCACTCCCCATCCAGCCCTATGCCCTGTGCTGCTGGGTTAGCCTCTGGTTCACCAGGACCCTACTTGGGACAAGTGGTTTCAGACTGTGTGTGTGTGTGTGTTGAAATGTATAAGAACGGGGTCCCATTAATTTCCGGTGACGTTCAAGCCAAATGGCTGATGCTAAAAACAGCACTATGCATAGACAGTTGCAAAGCGGGTAAGATCGGGAACACAAACAGAAAAATAGTGTTTTTATGAACATCCCACGATGATGTTTTCTGTTGCTGAAGCGCTGGAGCAGCGCGCCGCACCCTCTGCTGGCCATGTTTATTATGCACTGAGCGCTGCAAGAAGGGCCATGTGGTGGCGCTCTCTGCTGCTCTCTGCTGCTCTCTGTTGCTCTCTGCTGCCCCCTGCTGCCCCCTGCTGCCCCCTGCTGCTCCCTGCTGCTCCCTGCTGCTCCCTGCTGCTCCCTGCTGCTCCCTGCTGTTCTCTGCTGCTCTTTGCCACCTTCTAGTCATATTATAGCCCCATCATTACAGCTCTTTTCTTGGCGCATCCGATTTTTCCTTTGGACGAGATGGGGTGTCTGATTCACCATGTTTCACACCATGGAAAGAGAGATGGCCGGTTAGGGCATAACGGCGAGGTGTGCACGGTAAAGCCAGGATGTGTTTAACAGGTATAAAAGAAGACAGCTGAAAATCGTCGCCTCATACAGCAGTTACCTACGTTAGTTTGTCGGCATTTTTGAGTATTAATATAGATGTGGCCAAACAGACGTTTTGACAATGATTTAAAACTACGGGATTACTTTCTCTCATGACGTTCCTCTGTTTCTCAGTGTTCGGATGAACACTATGTTCCCTGGAGGCCCTTTTTCCTTCTATTTAGAGCAATAAATTCTTTGTGTTGAGCTACAATCATGTATTTTTTTTCAAGTTTCCGGAATCCACATTTATATAAAATGTTAATAATACTGATGTTGCATCGACAAAAAGTAAGTGAAGGATTTATATAATTTTGCCAAACTCAGCAGGGGGAACCTATTACATGAAGAATATCTGGGAGATGATGCACGAGAAAGTTAAAAATAGTCTAAAAATAGAACTGATTTAATTTCACGACTGACTTCTCATTTCAGTTCTGTTTATTTATTAAAGATCTTTTTAGCAACATGCTTTTTTTTCTTTTTTTTTTTTTTTCCAGGACTCCAGGCAGTCATAAATAATTCACAGTAATGCATATAAAAACAGAGATGAATGTGACAGCTGAGTGAGGCTTGTTTACCAAACCAAAAGAAGTGACATGGTGTGTTTTCCAAGAACTCCACCTGCCACACACTTCGTCTACACTGCGTAGTGAAGTGAAAATTGGTAGCGCGACAGTCAGTGTTTTCATTATTATATGGCACAAATAGCATATGAATAAACTGAAGCAATGGTACATAACTGACAAAAGTACTATAGTACTGACAAAAAGTACTGGCAACATGATCTAAAAATATTCATCCATCAGTACATACATGAATAACCCAGTGCGCCTTCATGGTGATCAAGAGCCTATTCTGGTTAGGGTTAGGGTTATTCTGCATGGACACCTGTCTCACACACACACACACACACACACACGCTATACTAGCAAATTAGAGTAACCAGTTCCCCTGAAACACATGTGTTTGGACTGTGCAAGGAAACCAGAGCACCTGGAGGAAATACACACAAACCCAAGAAAACGTACAAACCCCACACAGACAGAATTGGATTCGAATCCGCATCCGTTCTCAGCCCAGAAGCAGAGAGGCACCAGTGCTGCCTGCTGTGCCACCTGATAAAAAAAAAACCAATACTGTTAAAATAATGTTTGCTCTTTTATATTTAGGAACATAATGAATGAAAGCAATCCCATAGTTTTTAAATCATTGTCAAGTGTTTTCCCATCTAATTTCACACTTTATTTCTCAACCAGTCTTGCAGTCTCACTGTTCGGGGACATGTGGGAATGCATCCGAGATAATTCTCAGTTGTCTGACATACACTCACTGTTCTATAGAGGTATTTCTTCATAATTTGGCAAGTAAATTGCTATTGTACTACTGGCAAACTATGCCAAGTACATACAGCCCTGTCAACAATGCTGATGCAGTTCAAGCCATGATGCAATATTGCGTACCGTTCACACGCTCCAGATGGACTCAGTGCTGCATTAAATAATTCGCTACACACGAATTCAGTGGGATTTACAGAGCAAAATCGTGAGAAGGACTTCACTCGGGTTTGTATTTTTTTTTTTTAATTATTCTTAACAATACAAATTCAAAAAAGAAATCTATACTACCAAAGGAGATAAAATAGACCAAATCCCACACAAAAAGCCTGAAATAATTACACCATTCAATGGTCTTTAGAGCTTTACATTTAGCGGAGGTCAAGCTTCTCTCGATCTACAGCTTGACATCATTATGAAACAACAAAGACAGGCTTTTTACCATTTAATTTACTTTTCTAAAAACGCAGTTTTTGATTATTAACATTAATCAGTGTTAATCTCAATTATTAGACTTAGAGTATTATAGTAATATTATTTATTACTTTTTTTAAATATTGCAGTATTAAATTATGGATATTAAATATATCAATCTTTATCTCTCCCCGGGCCATAGAACCCAAGCGCTGCATCTTCATGGAATAAAGAGAAGTCATTACACACATGAGCAGCAATGAATGGACACGGGTCTTTCCGGAACGCCTGGGTGTGTGAGCAGTTCCACGGACGCAGGTTTTCTCTGATATTTACCTGCGGCACGAGTGCGCAGCCTGCCGTCACACTGAGTCGCAGACAAAACGAGACCTGGCACCTTAATCAGTGTGAGCTACGCTGGGCTAATCTGGGCCTGCGAGTCTCTCACAAGACAAATAGTGGGCGACAGGTTCCTCTTTTCTTCCCTTCTAAACACTGACACCCGGGCTGCTGCTGGAATGTAATGAAGAAAGGTGAGGTGCGGGTGGGAAGCAAATGCAGGGACCGACAGCACAGGAAAGATCACTGCTGGCTGTTGCTGTTCCAGCTGCTTGTTTTAAACCCAACACTCAGCTCACTGTGACCCAACATCATACCACATTTCTTACTTTAGCTGATCCTTTTCTTCAAAGCGACTTACAATGTGAAGCTACCTACAGTTTTTTACCCATGTATATGGCTGGGTAATTTTTACTGGAGCAATTGCAGGTAAGTACCTTGATCAAGGGTACTACAGCAGGAGGTAGGATTCAAACCTGCAACCTTCCAGTCCAAAGGCAATAGCTCTAACCACTACACCTCCTGCTGCCCCCATATGGCATCACATGTTCATATTACCCCCTACTGTGCTTCCATTCCGCTAAAGCCTGCTATAAGGAATTTACTATGCGCCTTGAGGGTGTAAAGGGTTCTACCCTGTGCACACAGAATGTCACCAACCACATACTGTAGCTTGCAGGTCTTTTTTTAGCTACACCTTATCACATTAATTAATTATAGGGTACAAAATTGAGTTTCACGCATATTAATTATTCTCCTGCAAATTAAAACACTGAGCAAAAGGGTTCGTACTTGCAAGCATCTCCTCATCTCCCTAAAATAAATCTACAAAGTGAATCCATTTTGAGATAATTAATTAAAAAAAATAATCAAACACAGGATTTTGATGCTAGTTTTATTGTGTTCCACAATTGATAACTGGACTAATTACAATCGTTCTAGGGTTCGAAGCTGCTACATTTTCCAAAGTAACGTGGTTCGTTTATCTGCTCAAAATTTTTTTGACAGAGGGGGGAGAAAAAACTTCCAGAAGACTTTGAAATTTTCCTTTTGCTCAACGAAAGGAAGGAACTTGCTGCGGAGAATCACTTTCCAAAGCGAAACATTGCGCTGTGACACTTCACACTTTAAATTTATGTTTACAGCTTCACAGTGAAGCCTTTACATGACACTGAACATCAGGGAACATTTATTATTTGTGGGTCCCAGCTTTTAAATTAGATAAATCTTTAGCAGGATGGGAGAAAACTGCACTCATTCCAAAGTGTTTGTTCACAGAGCTTCAATGACACGCACTTGTGTGTTTTGCATCTGCGTGAGGCACAAAGGAAACGGTGATCCAAAAAGGTACAGCGGAAAACAAGCTTTGAGCCCAGGAGGTGGCCAGTCAGGTGTGGTGGGTGGCTGGGGAAGAGCTGTCTGCTCCGCTCCCTTCAGAACTGCTTTCACGCGTCAGTTTAGAAACACTGGAGGTTGGCTGGCAGCTCAAGGGTCGAGAGTTCGAGCGTGTCACCTCCACCCAGGTGCCTTGACTCAAGGAAGAAAGAGGGAGACAGAGCAGACTAATAAGGACAGAATTGGACCGATACCGGTACTTTTACCTTTTAAATAACACTAATCGTGAAGAACATTGCAGTCCCTGAGATACTGATAATATCACAATAATAAGCAGCAGGCGGCGTGGTGGTTGGAGCTGCCATCTCCGCATGCACAGATCGGTGATTTGAACCTAACCTCCTGCTGTGGTTCTAATGAGCAAAGTACTTACTTTGAATTGCTCCAGTAAAAGTTCCCCAGCTGTATAAATAGTAAGTCATTGTGAGCTGCTTTGGAGAAACATGTCAGCTTACTTAATATACTTAATATCAGATGATGAAGAACTCCTTGAAATCAAAGTGGGAAGTGAAAAAATTAGCCTGCAATAAAATCTAGAGAAGTAAAATGATAACAGCTGGAATAGCAGAAAACTTTAGTGTTGATGATAAATATGCAGAAATCGTTGACAGCCTTTACATCTAGAGATCAATGATCAACGAGGGTTCTAACAGTTAGATGTGTCAAAGATGAGCACTTGGCAGAGCCGCAGTGAAAGATCTAGAAAAGTCTTCAGATGTGGTGAAGGATCCGAAAGATCAGAATTGTTCCAAAAATTGTTTTCCATAATGCTGTGGATGGATGTGAGCATTGGACTTGAAGAAAAAAAGACAGAGAAAACATGGACACCTTTCAATTGTCATGCTGGTACAGACTTTAAGACATGGGCAGAGAGAAAATAAAGATTAGGGTGAATTCCTTATTTTGGACACATCAGGGGAAGATTAGACTCTTTGAAAAAATGACCGCTTCTGTCACAACCACCTTTATTATTTACTATCACTCAGTTCCATATACAGCTACTCATACGTTTGAGTTGCACAAGCAAAAACTGTGGTATCCAACAAAGTAACTGCGCCTCTCTCTCTGTTTTCAGGGATTTACATTGAGTTAAGCATCTAATGTAAATACAACAAAGTACAAACATATGACATGAGATTGCTCCCTCTCTATTGGATTTAACCACATAAAAAACACAACTTTAACTTATACATCCAGCATTCTGAAGTGCTGGTTTTAAAGAATCTTATTTGCTGCTTTCTTGGATTATTTGTATTACAGTTTAAATTATGAAACCCATCTGATGCCATGTGAGCTGCTACACCACAAGATGCTACAGCCCAGCAACCTGGTGTGGAGAACACACCCCCTTTCCCACTCTCAGCTAATGCAATGTGATAACATTGCAGCACTTCTGAAAGCGTGGCCAGCGCTATGAAATAACAATTTAACCCAGACTGTGGAGAGCTTTCCGTCTGATTGCCCCATCACCCCCGGTAGTTATGAATAATTGAGGAAAAGGCTGGTCTGGTCACTGCTTGCTGAAGCAGGTCTGCTTAAGAGTCACTCGTAACACAAAAGAAATATGGCCAAAAGTGGAAGCAGATGGCACACCACTATGAACATGACTGTGCTGCACTCTTCTGCAAAACCAGAAAGGTTATTACTTTTTGCAAGAAGACAGCTGTAGGAATCAAGCTACTGACGGAAAAAGAATGGTGTCACCTTCCTTTTATAGTACTGACATTCTCAAGGAATCCTATCAATAAGATGGGTTTAGTTACAGATAATATAATGGCTCAGCCACTGGAAATTACACTATTGCAGCAGCAACACGGACAGCACCTAACCAAAAGACAGCAGGATTTGAATCAAAACAGGTTTATTCTAAACTGAAACAGTACCCTTCTGGGTATCAGCAATAAGAAAATCCCAAAGAAAAACTTACAGCCTCCCTCTTCAAGCTGCTCTCCACAATGCCCCCAAGTCTTCAGGCCAGCTGCCTTTATAATCCTTCCACCTTTTTCCTTATGCATCTGCAGTTGGCTGTCATTGTTCAGTAAGGACAGTGGCAGCTCCCTGGAAACTTTTTATCTTGCTGCTTCCGTCTCCTACCCTGGGTTGGATTGCCTACCAGCTCACACTGTAGAGTATACCTGTATATGTTCGCTGAAAATGACCATGAGTCCTTCTTTCCCAGGCTACCTTCAGCTCGGGGTTTCAAAGTGTTTATTAATTATAAAAGCTAATAAACAACATCCACACCAAATTTTTCTGCCTCGTGATCTTACTTCCCATCAAGGGGAGCACGTTTCTGACTCCTCATTATTCTCCCCAACTACCCCTGTTAGCAGGGGTGTATACTATCCTGACACACAATGATGTCATTGTCAAGGACATTCTTTTGCATAAAATATAATTTCATTTTGAACAGTTGATTAAAAAAAATACATTTGAATTTAAACACCACTGAGGTAATTCAGTAGGCAAGTTAATGTGTTTGGGCCTTTGTGATTACATTTCAGCAGTAGGGTTTTAAAAATCTTTCTTGTAAATGTTTGAGGACAAAGTCAATTTTAGAAACAACAATATTAATTTTCTGTCTTCTTCGATGTTTAGCCTCAACACTTTCTCTGCTGTATAGGATCAGGCCAAGTTAGAAGAATGAAACATCTGTCTATTGCAGACAAAAGCATGACAGGTGTTCCAAAAATTACCTATCCTGCCAAGCCAGTCCAAAAATGTCTCAATTTTTGCCAAATTTAGAATAACACTGAGTGAGATTTAGAGAAAGGCAGCCATTGTGTGATGCAGATGCATTTCTGCCTTTCCTCTTGGCTTTCTGCTTCTTGTAATCATATTTTTGGGAGCAATATGCATTAAAGCATTTACAGTACTTGGAAATTGCTTGTCCTTGTAAATGTGTATTTTAAACTGATTTGATGGGAAACTTTTAGTGATGGGTGGTCTAGGATACACAGTATGACAAAGGGTTACAGGAAGTCCCGCTGAGGAAGAGTGTTCAGATGAAGTGGGCTTATTCTCTGAGGACAACGATGCTCATGCATCAGTGACAGTCATGGATCATGACGATACTGAGAGAGAGATAAAGCAGCAACAACAGTGTATTTTCTCTACGTTGTTTTTACTCACACCACCAAAAATACAGATGCTTAATAAATCCAACCAAAATAACACTAAATAGTTCAGTAAAATATAGTCAAGTATTACAAAAGAAAAAATAATTATTTAAACCATGTGCAATTCTCTTTTAGAAATGCTTTATTCTGAGTTTTAAAAATAGTGATGGAAATGCCCCATACTCAGATTTTTTGTAAAATATTTCAAAAGAATAGGTAATCAGTATTGTCATGTTTTGCAATGCAATGCTGAACAGAGGCAATCTTTTGAGATTTGCAATAGATCCCAAACTGATTCAGGTTTTCCATTTGTGCATATGTATCAACAATACTGATCAGACAACCATTTTCTTCAGAAAGGATAGCGTATCTGGTGCAATACTTTCAAATCTCTGTAAAAAAGAAAGAGATACGCTGTGTTTTAGAAAAAGTGAACAAGTGTGATGGCTTTAAGGTACTGAAATAAATTAATTTTGAGTTGCAGAGCTCCTGAATATCCACAGAATTTTCTCCAGGTCATGGATACAACTATATAATGTGAACTCAAGGAACCTACACATTTTTCAATACTTCAAGCCTAAAAACTTTCTGAAAGGGTTATAAAGAAAATCATGTATTTTAAATCCAAATATTACATTTTTTGGTTAAATAACACTAGAGCCAGATCAAAATAAGTTTACTGAGAAGGAAAAAAGTATTCTTCAGTTTAATGAATACCTAATTAATTCATTGTTGAAGTTAATTTTCATGTAAAAAGTTTCTGATGGGAGAGGGGATGACAGCTGAAGCATACTGGTATACTGAGATTATCATTTCAGAGTTAAGAGCCAAACCTTAACTTTAATTGAGACTTTAAATATGTCTTGAATATGTACTCATGTAGGATGATATGCTTTTCCATCTGGTCAGCTTTGCTAGAAGCATCTGCAACAGATGCTGGTGGTTCATATAACTGCCTATTGAACTGACATTAACAGAAGTGTGAATATGATACCATCACATGAAAGGATAAACAGATGGGCCTAAGAGGACCTGGTTAAAATATGTTGTTTTTGAGTCTCATTTAAGCAACGGTGTGCCCTAATTATATCATCAACCCCTCCGCCCAACTCCAGGCAAGATGCTGACAAACATCACAGTGCTACAGTGCACAACCAAGTATGGAGTCTACTGGGGGATGGGGGTATACGTACACATCGTAAAGCAGACTTCCTGTCTTTGTCACACTGACGGCATCGTTTTTGTTTGACCCATTTGTGTAAATTCCACTCTTTCCTGTTTAATGCTCGGGTCAGGGGAGCAAGGACAGGAGGAGCACGTGTGATCACAATGGACGGCGCATGTGAACACAATGGCCAGAAACAGTGGCATATTTAAATTTAGACCGTCGGCATCTCGCTTGCAACGACCCCACCCTCGACAACCTTCTTTGGAATTCCTCCAGTTCCTCAGCTGGTTTCCTATTTTGACTCTTTTTCATCAGATACAAAAGGAGTTATTTTCCATGCCGAAGCAGTCCTCCTCATACAGCTTTTATGAGAGTTGAATTCAGAAACGCAGGGATTAGAGTTATTTTCAACCAAGTTCTTCTTGAAGCCAGCATGTGGGCACAATGAAATATTTTTTTTTTTTTTTTGTCACTCAAGGAAGAAACCAAAACACTTCTTGTGACTGTGATTAAACAAAGTGTTTTTTTTTTCTTTTTTTTTTTTTTTTTTAACTTGGGCTGCGAAGAAAATAGACCTGTTTCTTTCAAAATAAAGTGTAGGTTATGTGAGATTTTCTCCTTCTTTTGTGTAATGGAAATACTTTCATTTGTAATTAAGCAAACTTAGCAAAGAATAGTGTGTGAGTCCAATTAGTACTAAAAGACAATTGCTAAAGTAAAGTATCCGGAAATTTTACCTCGATCAATATCTGTTAAACACGGACAGATTACATACCAAACTAATAGCCTATATGTCTAACACTTCCCAGTAATATCTGGGGTGAATGTTGAACATGAAGGAAAATAACCCTACAATACCAGACAAAAAAGTATTTAGATAATAAAACAAGTTATACACAAATCATAAAAGCCAGCATAGCAGGCGACACTATGATATATCTAATTTCCCGCCCAAATTTCAAGGCCGAGTCCCGCTAAAGTTTCAGCATTTCCTTTAGTGTAATGTTGAAAATTAATTTAAGCTTTAAAACTATTAATAATGAATTAAATGGGTTAATTTATGTTCAGAAGTAAGTGGCTAGACACACTTCACTTGAGTTTCCAGCTAAATACGTGGTCGTCGAACTTGAAAACCTGAAAATAGCTTTCCGCCGCAGCGCGCGTGGGCCAATAAGGTGAGGCGCGCGCGTGCCGCGTGCTCGCGGAAGCGTCTCTCCTCCTCGGGCCGCTGCTGAGGCGGGACGCGGGAAAGTGGCACTTCCAGTGTCACTCTGAGGGTGACTGTGGGCGGCGGTGGGACCCACGCTGGGTGTAAAATACTTGTGTGTAATAACTGAACTGAGAGAAGACGAGCAAACTTGGGAGGACAGAAATAAATGAACATGAACTACGTAGATTTGCACCACGGACTCTATGGCCAGGCCGCATCTATCGTAGTTTCCCAGTTGTTTTTGCTTCGTTAAGACTAAACTGCACTCTGAGGTGAGTTTCAGACTGATTTTAATTTTTTCTTCAAGCGCGTTATGAGCAGATCATAAAAGTATTTATTTTAAAGATATCTGGCTGTTTCATTCTTCTATCCTTTTTTCTATACTTGACGTGTACTGCATAACGTGATACTTGTTGCTTATGCGTATACTAGTATGTACAAACATACTACTGAGCCACATTCTCATGCATTTTTGAATGTTGAAAACGAAAAAGAAAAGTTGAGGGTGCAAAAACTGTCAGTAATCAGCTGCTGGTTTTGTTTAAAAAACAAAGGAACACACATACAGCCCCACACGTATGTATAATATATATTCAAACATATTGATTGAAATAACATTAACTCCTTTCTGTGGGATCTGTTTGACTTTCACTCACTGACCACAACAAAATCCAGCATCCTTAAATAAGTAGGATACTTATGTAGAAACTTTAACATCAACTGTATACTTTGTGTTCTGCCATTGGTGTTATTTTTTATTTAGTTTGCTAATGTGCTTGTGAAATGTAGTTTACCTAGGTATGAACAACAGTGAGCTGTTTGCACTTGATTTACTCGTTTATACAGCTGGGTGTGTTTACTCTGTCAATTCAGGACAAGTACCTTGACCAAGGGTACAACAGAAGGAGTGGGATTCAAACCTAAGGAGCTTCGTGCTGAAAGGCAGCAGCCCTGAACACTACACAACCTACTACCCAGTGCTACCTGCTGACATTAAATAGCAATTTAAAAGCAAGCCAAAACAGGCCATCTCCTGAGATGTGAACTGACAGCTATCACATTAGAACTGTGTCCTTATCCTGCTCTTATGTGGTTTCAAAAAAGTTAAAAGTAAGATCCATCCGCAAAAAGTAGCTTCTCATTCAGCTTCATCTCTTCTTATATATTACAAATACCAGATCTACCACTACTTGTTAGTATTTTTCAAGGCTTTGTTCATTTCTGTGGAAACTTCTATACCTTGAGTTAAACTGCCGTTTGTCTCATTGTTCAAGCAGGTGTCTCTTCCATTATTGATGCACTCCATATTTATCATTGCTTAAAGCCTATTCTAACATACAATACATAGCCCATATGACAGTAGCATACTTTTGTAAAATTTTACCAACGTATGTTTGCCATAATTAATAAAGCACCACTGTTCTTTTCCCTGAAATATCTGCAGTCTTTGATAAAGGCTAAGAAGGCTGCAACCTGAAAATATGTTGATATTTTTTTACATTTTAATTTTTAAGTTACATTGAAAATCAGACAGGCAAAATAAAAATATATATAAATATATGTATTATATTTTAGTAGCTTACGGTTGGCTTTGATGCTGCCTTTTCATGCAGAATCACTTGATGGGTGAAAAGCAACTTTCAGCAGATACATGGCTACTGCTGCCCAGTATGACCATGAATAGTAGTAGCTAATTTAACTTTTAATTCTGTCCTATAGGTGCATTCTTGTTTTTTTGGATCTGATCCCATTCTTTAAAAAGTACTTTGTAAGTCACAAACAGACTGAATTATTGAATTTACTGGGAGAATTTCTTGCTCTTTTCCCTCAGGTGGTGAAGAAAACTTGTTAGGAAAAGCAAGATGGAGATAGGGAGTGAAAAACCTTTATTTAATCTAGCTTTACAGGGCATTTCCATTTCACAGTCTGATGGTTTTTTCTTTGTAGATACCCTGGTGAATAGAAGTCAGGAGCTACATAAAGGAACAAACTGGCTTCTCCAGGATGAGAAGATGGATGATTTGAGGACACCCATATCTGGAAAAAAATACCCAAATGGCTGTTCAGATGGATGGTTTGATGTGTCCCTGGATGCTGAGAATGAGATAGAAGCTGTGCAGATCCAAGAGCCTGGGCTCTGTGATACCTCTGGCCCCAACCAGGGGCAGTGGAGGGAGAGTGAGACCTCCAGGAAGAGGCCTAGACACTATGGAGTTTGGAGAGTTTTCAACAAAAAGAAACCTTCCGGGGGTGACAGACGGCGCCATTCCATGCTCCTCCCAGGAGAGGCTTCAGTTCACAAACTGTCTTTTGGTGATAGGCTGAGGTCTCTAAAGAAGCTGAAAACCTCATTGTTCTTTAAGAGGAAAAATGCTAAGTCCTCTAATGCATCATACTGTAGCGTCCACAATGATGACCAGGAGGAACTGTCATTGTTCAGGGACTTTTCTGTTCCTATGTATACGCAGCAAAACACTCCTAGAAACAAGAGTCAGAGACACTCTTATGCTGGCCACACAAAGGACTTTTACTATTCCTTGGAAAACATTGATGTAGTTAGTACTTCAGAAAATATGTCCCCATCACACAGAACATCTAGGAATCCAAATGGTTCTAGATCCTTAGATGGCATCCTCAGCACAAAGAAAGCGCACCCAAACTGCTTAAACTATAACAACTGTGTTAGCTATGAACTGCACCACTTCAGGGACAGTCCAAAGACACCACAACGTCACAGAAAATCCAAAGGTTCAGACGTCTGGAATTACCTACGAAAAATCTCATTCATGAGTAAAGGTGTGCCTCACCAGTCAGAAAAGAGTTTCAATTCTGACCTTCACAACTTGGACAAGGTCTTAAGTTCTGATTGTGCCCCTGTTGAACCAGAGTGTGTTAAGGATCTTACCTGCCCACCTGAAGCAGAAAGCTCTGCTGTAAAAGGTCACCGCTTTCAAAATTTTATTCGTTTTTTCAGTGGTGTGGCTGACTCGGCTAGGAGATGGAAACATTCTCCGCAGCTTTTCCCTCCACGAGAAGAGGAACCTTCTGTTCAGGTCTCTTCCAAATCCCCAAGCTCAAGTGTTTTAATTCACAGCATGTCCTCAGACATGAGCAGCACCCCAGCGCTTCCCACTCCCATATGCTCAGACTTCGACTTTTCCAAGACTGTTTTGCTCAGCAGCCCCATGACAGGAAGCCCTGGCTGGAAAACTCCAAAATATCAGAAGACACACACCGCACAGTCTGGCTTTAATGGGCACCCATGCAACATCTCTAGTAGATCAGTAACACCCCACATTTTATATCACATGTCTGAGACATCTCCAGAAGGTGATAGAAAACTGCACCAACTAAAGAGCAGGATTCCCTTGGAGACAGAAGCTCAGATAAACAGTAGCTCTCTTGATTTGGAAAGTTCAGTAGAAATACATAAAGGTTCTAGATGTGATGTTGTCACAGTTGGTGAGATCCAGCATCAAAATGACCGAATTAATGTGGAAAATAAATGTATTTTCTCCAATGGAAACTCAGGGAAAGTGCAAAAGGTAAGCGAGTAACTAAACTGTACAGTTAGTTTAAAAATGGTGGTCTCATTGTTGTTCCTTTTTCACTCTAATTTTGAGGATCTGATTATTTACAGCTGTATTGGGGAGCATAATTATATCAAGTGTTTACTTTTCTGACTCATGTCATGATTTTTCATTAATTTTCCTTTATATTTTAATACATACTAAAATACGTTTGCTCCATCTACTGGGCGGCCAAGGGAAATGAGCCAGAAATCAAAGCAGCAAAGCATGTCATGCAGTTCAGTGCCCTAGATTTATTAACCATGTGGACAAACCTGCGTTTAGTTGTACTGACATAATCACAACAATCATTATATAGAGCGTAATTAGCAAGTCTGACACTCAGGAATTACTTGCCTTGCTGTAATTCAAGAATCAAATATTCAGGGAAGTAGAGTAACCTATAACAAAAATGGTTGATTTAGTTTTGCCATCTGAGGCTTGACAGGATGTTTCCTGTCAGGTTAAATTTCAAAGCCCACTGGCTGATTTCATGTTACGTAATCGTTTATGTCTGCGTATAGGCATGACTCAGCTTTCAGATGCTGTTAATGTGATATCTGCATCTGTATTTGCAGCATCTGCATGTCTCTGAAGTGACTAAGTCTACATTCTATGTAAACAAATCCTATTGTGTGCATTATGAGTCAGCACTGTTAATCCTCCCTGCCCCTCACCCCAAAAAACTGTACAGAATACTATAGGCTGGTAATTGTCTATTTGAAAGGCAACAAGGGACCTTCAGGTTTAACAATACATTTGTAAAGATTTCTGCTTCACACTGCTTTCTGTATTCAGCACTGTGCTGTATCACAATCCTTAAGGGGGTGCGGGGATGTCCAAACAAGGCAGGTGTGTGTCAGTATGTCTGTGAGGGACAGAGAACATGTAGAGGTGGGGGTGGTTTATGAGGGTGGCACATTGCTATGGAAACAACACACCACCTCAGCACTCTGTCAAGCTGCTTTTGTGCCTGAGACCCTATGTCGTCTTTTCAAGAGGTAGCAGTGAACCTTTATATGACCAGCAAAGTCACAGTGACTGCAGATTTCTTTTGAAATGGTAGGCAAGGCAGGGCAGATGGAAAGGACATCATGACACAAAGACAAAAATGAAACACATTTAACCATAATTACAGTTAGGTAAAAAACGCAGCTGCAGTCAGAGAGAGCATTTTGGTTCAAATTGAAAAGAACAAAGAGGAAACATCTGGTAGCTTCCATGGTTCAGAAAGCTTTATGACGGAGTATTTGGAAATTTTGCTCTACCTCAGGAAATTTAAGAAATACAATTAAGAAATATTTAAACACCCCTTGATTATTAATTCTTTCATTATCAATAACCGACTGCCCTATGCAGGGTCTCAGTGGTCAAGAGCCTATCCCGGAAGCGTAGAATGCGACGCATGGTACACCCTGGGCAGGATACCAGCCCATCCTACGACTCTCGCGTATTCATGCTCATTCACTCACACATACAGTAAGGGTAATTTAAAGTTATTAATTACCCAAAGACCATGTCTTTACACTGTGGGGGGAAACCCATGCTAACATGGGGAGGACATGCAAAGTCTGCACTGATAGAGCTGGATTTAAACACAGGTTTGAACCCACAGCCCAGGAACCATGAGCCACAAGTGCAACCCATAAGTGCTACCCATTGCAATTCTCTGCCACCACACCATAATTAATTAATATATATTTCTCAAAGCATTACAGTGTCAAATTTAGCAACTGTAAACCAAGTACAAAATATCTTCAGCTTTGGCAGGAGAATTTGAATTTCTGTCTGTGAAACTCATTTCATGTTTGTTAGCAAAATTAGCTTGTTCAGAGAGATGCTGTTAACCCTCAGAAAATGCGCTTGAAATTATGTGAAATTAACAATTCACATTTCTGGAAACAAATGAAAGTCCTGTTAATGGGAGTCCCGTACTCTGAACTAATAGCATAGTAATTGCCCTTGTAGCAACAAACATCAAGCACCAATAAGGCATGTGAAGGAGTAGTTGTACAAACCACTATATGTATTCTTTAAGTTGTGCTGCCAAGCACATACCTCTCTGTCATCTTCAGATAGCTATTTTTACCTGCTGTAGGACCACCGGCTCATACTGTACCAGTCAAATTTTAGCACCCTTTCCAAAAGCTAGTCATTTGTTTAAAAGGTTTGTCCAGGAAATGAATTAACAGGTCTTCCTAGCGCTTCTGCTGCAGTTTCCAAAGAACCAGGACAGTTGTATCTTTACTTGGACTCTTCTGTCCAGTTTGTCCCCCATTTTTGCCCAGGTTGTCCTCAAACTCTTGACTGCTACTGTATATACACTGTAACCTTGGGAAATCTTTTCTTTTTGCTCATACCAGTAGGAAAAAAATTACGATAAAGGGATTTACAGTAGTTTTTCATAGGCGACTGAAATTAAAGGCACACAAGTAATAGCTGTAAGCCTTTAGCTTTTAAGCCCTTCACTTTTGACCAGTTTTCCTGAAGTTATTCAGCACTAATCAGTGTAAAGGCTTTCTTTGTGCTATTTGTATTATAGGCATCTTAACTTGCCAGATCAAACATTCCTGTGAAAACTCGATACTCAAGGAGTTAATGCGTCCAACAAAGATTTTCATCCTTTGAATGCTTAGTATGGATTTCTGCATCAGGGACTGTTTGGAAAATTCTCTGTTTTGATGTTTGGTTCTAGACAAAGTGTGCATGAGGCAGGTCTATTTCATGCAACATCTGGTTCAATAAGATAAAAATATATGCCAACTTCTGTGCAATGTATAGCACTTTTTAAATGTCTTACATTCTAATCCACTAAAACTGCTGCAGATCTCTAGGCTTTTGTCTGCTTAATATCTCATGTTCTTGAATAAGAAAATTTCACTTTTCTGTAGTTTAATTAGTTCTCGCCACACATTTTACCTGACAAACACAACAGCAGCACCAGCTACTTGTGATGATGTTTTACTGCTGGGACATTATTACTAAAAGATCAGTTTTCACGCATGTCAGAAGTTTAAAAAGATGCTCATCTGTGGCTCAGGCTAACATTTACAAGTGACAGTGTTTTTACCTGGGCTGTACTTTGACTTTGGAGGATACGTTTATACTTTGATTCTTTCTCTGCCTTCTCTCTTAGCAATAAAATTACCATAAATTACAAATTACCTCAGTCATATATATCTCTAGCAAATTTTATGTACAAATGTTCTATTCTTTCTTCAAAAAAGATATAAATACCAATTTGGAAAGAACAATATTTAACAATGATACAGAGTATAATAAAAAAGTTCATTAGTTCATAGTTCTTTTGTTTATACTCTAACATTAATTACATTTGTTTTTTATGGGAAGTTAAAGAATATACAACTGGTTTTGTTTAAAATATGTATGCATGTTTTTGCAGGCTCTGGTTCCCCGTGACCCCGTATGGGACAAGCGGTTCTGAAAATGTGTGTGTGTGTGTGTGTGTGTGTGTGTGTGTGTGTGTGTGTGTGTGTGTGTGTTTTTGCAGGGCCAGCAAAGAATAATTCTGGAATCTAGAAAACACTTTTGAAGTGAATTTTTGCTGAAATAAATAAAAATGTGAATAGATAAAGATGCAGATATAGTGATATTAGAGCCAGTTGCTTCTTCAGTTAATATTTTCCCATATGATTTTCAGGCTTTGCTCCACATCGTTAGGAACTATGCCAAGAATCTGCCTTTGAGAGCTGCACCCCAGCGCTGTCACTCTGTACTTTTACGGAAAGACCTCCCCAGCAGGATATACTTAACAGACTGGAAACACTTAGCAGGTAGCAGCCCTTCTCAGCAGACTACACAGTTAAACACAGTCAGCTTACACACACTGTGTAAAACCATCACAAGAACAGGACAAATCCACATATGCCTTTGGTCGTCCTCAGAAGGCATAAACCAGTGTGAATTTTACATGTGATGGTATGCCAAGAGAGGAAAAGCTTAAAAAAAAGTGTTGTTTACAGCAAACATTCTGGTAGCAGACTGTGAAACCTATAAACAACATACATGGGATTGGAGATATTGTAACTGCTCCCCATTACTCTTGGTGAGACAACAATAGAGCTGCATATTGCCTTGATAAGGGTGAAATCAATCATTTATTAACTAATATGATTCCTTCATATTCTTTCAAAGAAATGTACAATGTTAGGCTTGAGTACTAAGCTTAAAATTATTTACCCATTTATACAGCTGAGTAATTTTAACTGCACCAGATCAGGGTGTGTACTTGATCTGTCTGTTAGAAGTTAAAGACTCTAAGTGCTACGCTATCATCCATTTTAAGGCTTATGACACCAGGGTCTATCGATTCAAGGACACAGAAGTTAACAAGCTCCTCTACTCTCATACTCAAGGGTAACGAGAGGGCATGGTTGACTGCTGTCAAAAAAAGACATAAATGCAATACTGCCTGTACTCACAGGTGACTGGATGTGTGATGTCAAGTATCTGTCACCTTCACAGCTGAGTCCAAGTCGTTGATGGAAATAAGGCGGCAATGTGACGAGAACCCAAGAACCAATGGGAGGAGACTGCTGAGGACACAGTCTGAACCGCTGCACATTGACAAAGTAAGTGATGAGCTGCTCTACAGACTATTAGCCTTGTTGATAAGGCTCACATGATCTTTTTTGCTCTTGACTAGTATAATTTAGATGCACTTGTCTTGGCATTTTCTTTAGGAAATAAAGCACAGTGCTGTGAACTGTTCTTATTTATTTTTGGTGTTTGACCGATAGTGATAGTAGATTGAGAACTGGACTGCTTATACGCTGTAGACCTGATATAACACGGCTCGATACAATGCGAGATTGCATATAACATGATCAGATCTTGGACTCCGCATTTTTTCTATCAGTTCCTTTTCACATGTTTCAAATCTGGGTGGTTCCCAAACACGTTTCCGAAAGTTGAAAGGTAAAGTTATGTAATATAGAGAGATTAGTACAACACAATGAGAAACTTAGAAAAAAAATGTTGAAATTTTGTGAAGCTTATAACAGAGCATGAAAGTTTGGATGTGCCGTTATATCTGGTCTACAGTGTATTCCTTTTTTCTGCTGACATCCTTAAGTCACCAGTTTACATTTTGTGGTTCTCAATCATATTGGCATATTTTTTATTTTTTAGTGGCTTACAGTTCTGCAGGTTTGTCTTGTGATTATAGATAAGAATTAATACTCTACACACGGTGGCACATGGTGGTGCATGGTGCCACAGCAGGTTTGGCTGGGGCCTCCTGTGTGGTAGGTCTGGGGTTTGAGCTTTGCTTGGGGTGCCCTGCAGCAGACTGATGTCCTGTGAGGGGTGTATCCCTTTGCACGTTGCGTTGCTGGGTTGGGCTCTGGTTTGCCCTGCTTGGGACTAGCAGTTGTAGACATTGTCTGTGTGTACTATACACTGCGGTTTGTTTCCTTATACAAAGCCATTTATAAGTACCTCATTGAAACTGATGGCAAATTTACTCTTGAGGTCATGTAATTATTTACTTCTGAAATTTTCAGAAATACAAATGAAGAAAAATCACAAATTGATTTTAAATAAGTAAGACATGCCACCTATTTCTGAATGTTGTCTAGCTGGCCAGCAACTACAGTAATTTAGTTTCACAGCTGCCAGCATATTCTATAAATAATACCGAAGTAGCAAAGTTTGCAAATACAGAGGATCTATTTAAAAGTTGTTTGTTATGCCATAGAGTACTACATTTTTGTTTCCATTGATGTGGGTTGAGAGGGAGAGGTGACTTTCAGCCTGGTTTTACTTACACATTTGTTTTAATTCCTTTAAATTTCTTACAAAGGGAAGTTTTCTTAGGTTCCTGTTTTATCATGCAGTCTTAGCAGCACAATGTGAAAAGCAGCAACAGCGATGGTAGGCCGACTTCTGTCAGATTTTAAATAGAAGGGACAAGTGTCTTCCTGGAACCATGTCAAGTCCAAAAGCACCCTCACATGAAAGGAAAAGGTCTCAGCAGGGGAAGAACGACACTACCAAGTAAACTTCCCCAAAGGCCCATTAATATTAGTGTAAATGGCTGGGACTAACAGGACTGCTGAACTGCTAAACGTTACATTATATACCAAACAATGAAGGTAAAGTGTAGACTCTTGTCAGTCCCAGGATGTCACGATAAAATCTGTTTTTGTTTCACATCAAATGCAACATACTATGCAACATACCCTGAACTGATACATCAACAGTACCCAGCTGTATGAATGGATAAATATTATATATTTTATATATAAATTTGCATGTCTGACCTGGTAAATCATCTTAGATCTATAAATAAAACAATAGTTAACAATGCATTGGCATGATTGTGCTGATAGGTGGGCACAGTGGTTATACCAGAAAATGGAGAGAAAAAAGCCACACCAGAGAACATGAGCTCTGCTATCATTTTGAACGATTGAAATGGCTCCTGCAGAACCACTTTTTCCCTTAATAAGAATTGTTTGCATAATTCACTGACTTCAGTCTTAATTGCATTTAATCGGAGATCTTGCAGAGCTCCCCTTCAGCAGTCAAATTTGTGAACCTGGAGATTGCCTGGTTTTGGAGAAGTTTTTTTTTTTCAGTCTCCTGCTCTGTGTTAATCTTTTAATATGAACAATATGTGTTGCTGTTTTTTATTCACTTATTACCAAGATGACTTTAAATACCAGTGAGTCTTGAGAGATTTGGGAATTTCTGAGGATGGCGTGGGATGGGTTTGCAGCAGAGAGCCTGGACTCAGAAGCTGTGGAAATTCGCAGATCTGGCGCTGCAGTGGATTAAAGTTCCTGCTTAACACAGCAGCATTCTGCTTATTCATCTGCACTGGATTCCAGTAGCACCTTCTCCTTCTCCTCCTCCTCCTCCTCCTCCTCTCCTTCCACCAGCACAGTCACGCTGCATTGTACTGAGGCTGTGGGAAATGGAGCAAATTCATTCATTTATGAAAAGTGAGGAGATGAAGAGGTGGTATGCAGGGATGTAACTTCCGACACAGGTGTCCCCAAGTGAAATGTCCAGGTCCACATGATAACCTTGTCAGTTCTTTACAAGAAGGCTCAAGTGTCCTTACAAGGACAATAAAAGGAGTCTATTTCTGCTGGTTTTCATAACATTAATTCATTCATTCATTCATTCATTCATTTGTGTGTTTACCTCATCTGTTGTTATAAATAGATGAGTCAGCAGGGCTCAAATCAGCAGCAGAGACTCAGCACATCTCCGTTGCAGAGCAGAGATCTGCAGAACATCAGTCTGATCAGAGCCTCTCTGAACGCGTGTAGATCTACTCGAAACTGTGCACACACATTTCGAGTCGTTTGTACCTTTAAAACTCGCTCGCCGACATTTTCCACGTCCAGGCAAACATGATGCGTCTGGAAAGCGGACTTTGAGCAAGCTGCGCTGGCTGGTAGGGGACGGTACAGGCAGCGGAAGAGCCGTTCCGTTCGGCGTCTCTGAGAGCTCCGGTGTCAGCGGCAGCTCCTCGGCTCCAGGATGCTCCTTTACTGTGTGGCCAAGAGGCCGTCGGTAAGGCGACGCTTTCCTTCTCTGGTCCTCCTGTGTCTTGCGCGTCCGTATTCAGTGCTGTCAGTGTCGGGATGCGAAGCTGCAGTTTGCGCTGTTATTTTTTACTGCGTGTTTCGTATAAATCTGCGCATTTTTTTTTTCATTCAGTCCCGCTGCACCCGTGCCGTGCCCAATACCGACATTTGATGTTTTGCTCTTTTTCGCTTATTATTATTACTACAATAATAATAATAATAATATTAATACTCGCATATAAAAATTGAATGCACGTATACCATTTTATTCCTGTGTCATGACATCTGTTATTGCCTTATTTCGCCAGTGAGTCATTATTCGGGCAGTCCGTTCTTCAGGAATCTGCCTGAGTCTCATGTTTGTCATGCTATGCTTGATGTAAATACAATTAAAACATGTATTTTATTCAGCTTTACCATGACGAGAATTTCAACATGACAACAAGCACATTAGATTAGGGTTCGAGTGCTGCTGCGTGTTAATAGTTTATCTAATGGATGTAAACCTGCTGTAACCCTGGGAGAAACAGTAATTTTTCGAACACCTATGTCGTTACAATCAATGAATGTCGAGCTGGAATATTCCGGCTCCATCTTTCATGTTCTCATTGGATCTATCAGGGAATTTGTTTTGGATGTGAGCAGGTTATCATGGCTGTTTGTGAATTATATAATGACACTGATAAACTGTGCAAAAAGTTTGACAGGTTAACTTTCTGAAATGTCTTGATTAAAGCTCCAGTAGCCGTTTCCATTTCTTCCTAGTAACTGCTAGCAAATTAAAAGGCATGCATGTTACATTTTCAGGAGTGGCACAGTACATTTTTAAAACCAAATTACATTTTTTGTGTCAGTGCATACTTAAGAAGTAAAGGTGCTTTCCAGCGAATCTGCTCAAACTGATGAACAAGTTCCTCCTCTCATGTGCTGTTATTGTATTTAACATTTGTTCATTTAGCTGATGCTTTCCTCCAGAGTGACTTGCAATGTTAAGCTACCTACAATTATTTATTCATTTATATAGCTGAGCAACTTTTTACTGAAGCAGTTCAGGGTAAGTACTTTCGCTCCAGGGGTGAGACGACAGAGGGCGGATTTGAACCTGGGCCTTTTGAGTCCCAAAGTGACAGCTCTGCTGCCCCATTATTGAGAGAATGAAAGCATAATTAATGCGTCTGTCTCCACAGAACTATCTTATGTGTATCTTCTCAACATATGCATCTAGGGCCATAGTAGTGTTTGCATTAGCAAAAGTGGACAGAACAGACAACTTACAAACCATTATGTTCTCTAACTTGTACAGTACAATACTTCTCAAAGGCAGTTTCTGAAACCTTGTATGCCATGAGGAAAATGAACACCTCAGGATTTCAAATACTAGTGAACTGTTTTAATTCAGGGTTCATTACAAAATATTATTTTGCAAGAATTATATTCTATGCTTAAATACAGTTTATGAAAAACTCTTTCACATTTTTCACACATGGGAAATTTCTTGCCATACGTAGCGTAGCATGACTGTACATTTTGTTTATGAGACTGTTTCCTAAATAAGAAAACTACTTGAGGTAATGATGCAGTGTCCAGTCCAGATCAGAAGACCTTCCTTTGTGTGATGTTTTATCATTTCATCCAAACTTTTAACAAGACAACATTGAAAAGGAACATTTGTCATTATATGTACTTGAAGGTTGCCAGTACAATATGCATATGTTACTTTCTGATCATGAAAACAGTGGAAAGGACTCATGAGTGAAACCTCTCATATACCTTTGCAGTGATGTGTAGCGCTGATTGCATTGAATTCAGTTCACATGAGAGACAAGGAGTACCAGTCTTTTTTCAAATTCAAGCATGCAATGTGGCCTCGAAAATGATCGGTCAATATTAACTGCTTAAATTCTGCAGTGGGTTAGCTTAACTTCACCTTCAGTTATTAAATACTGAGTTTGGAAAAGGCAAAATCCACAATGATGAAATGGCCTCCTTGATGCAAAGGTTTATTAGTTATTTCAGGTGAAATGCTTTGAACTTTGTGGCTCTTTGCACTGCTTTTCACATGTATTTAATAAAAACAGATAGTATTTCTACAAAAAGTTCTGCTGCATAAAATTCTTAAAGAGGCTAAGGAATGGAAGGACAAAGGCCCTTTTTATTCACCGTATAGCATGAACAAGTAGAACTGGAAAAGTACTTTTATTCACTCTGACTCTGCACAGGTCAAATTTGTCAGTTACCCTTGGTCTTTCATATGCCTGTTTAATTAAAGTGAACATGTGCACAGTTTTGCAGATCTGTTGTAATGCTGAGTTATGTTATAAATTTAAGAGTTCATTATTATATATCTACTATAATAATGAACCTTACAGCAATTATCTTTCATTTGATCCATTTTAACTTATGTAGGCTGAACAAGGCGGAATTTAAGATAGTCCTAGATAATGTTAATGTTGTATTTAGCTCATTAAACAGATAATTTACAGGAGATAAATCAAGAATAAATGTAAAAGGGAAAGGTAGTTGCCTATATTTCTGGTTACACAGTTCTGTTTCTGCAGTAAGAACATCTTCAGTTTATTACAGTATAGAATGAAGCAAGACTGGCACTGTGAAATATTTAATCATTTGTGCTTTGATCTGGGTTTTGTTTGCATATTACAGCATAGAAAAAGGTGCATAATGGAAGAGGTGACTTATACCCACAAATAGATCTGCTGTTCTTGGGGTTTGTGTGGGTGTGTAGATTTCAGGCAAAATGCAGTGAAGAGCCCCTCATGAATATGAGCTGTGAGGGACTGGTGCTATTCCCCAAAAACCGCATGTAGTGGTATCTTGCGTTGCAGTCCCATTGTCCATGGTGCACAGTTCTCAATAACCTGGAGTTTCTGTTGGCCACATCTCACTGTTTCCAGAGTAAAACATAACTCTTAAGATCAGCTTCTTAAAACCTTTTCTTTCCAGTGAATGTTTTTGTGTGTCAGTGTCATTATAGAGGTCTCTATTTTGCTGCTGTTCATTACTGTCATGGCAGAAGTGGGAGATTTCCTAATTTTGCTTTGCTATATGTTTTAAGATGGAGAAAAATTGAACCTGCATGCAGTTGCATGGTTCCTTGACTTAGCAGTGTAAGGAAGCTGTTTAAAAGTCAACAGTAGAAAGTACAACTTAAAAAAAAAACAACAATTAATATGTATAATCATTAAATTAATATGTATAATCATTAAAAGCATGACATTCTGGCAAGTGTTAGAGTCTGTTTTTCAGTAGCAGTTTAAATGACAACAGTGCTAAAAGCATAAACAGATTTTTTAAAAGATTAGTTGCAAAAAAACTGGTTTTTGCACTGTTGTGGCTTATTGTTATGTTAAACAGCAACAATTATATTTGAGTCACAGACTGAATTCACACCTTTCTGCTTTTTCATTTTGGGTCTGGTGGAAAGGTTTCTGGCCAGATCGATACATTTAAAAAGCAGTCAGTTGCTGCTGTTGTTGTCTAACCTAGAAGTTTAACTCCTTCTCAATGCACTATGCAGCCAGCAAAGACTCTTCTGTGTCCTTTATAAAAAATAAACAGACATAATGCCATTGATTTCCATTTTATGACTCAGGCTGAATTAAAAGATAAAGTCTTCAAATGTCTTCATTATTGTCTGATATTATGGGCATGATCGAGGATTTGGGAGTGAGATGGCTTCTGATGTTTGTAGTGTCATCCTCTGTAACCTACTGAAATGTTACAGATGTGTTTATTAATTGGCATCCAATTCTCACAAATGCAGTAAAAACCAGAATCTGACCATCTTGTGTTACAGATTAAAATGGGGAAGCTTCAGTTTGAATTTAATGAATTAATAGTTATTGCCCACATCTGTATGGTCACTGTAGACTCTACATTTAAATCTCTTGGAAACTGGGAAGGGGGGGTTGCAGTGGCACAGCGGGTTTCGCAGGGGCCTGCTCTGTGGTGGATCTGGGGTTTGCGGGTGCCCTGCAACGGATTGGTGTCCCGTCTGGGGTGTTTCCCCTCCCCCTTCAGTCTTGCGCCCTGTGCTGTCAGGTTAGGCTCTGGCTTGCTGCGACCCCGCTTGGGACAAGCAGTTGTAGACATTGTGCGTGTGGAAACTGGGAAGCATTGTAAGCCAATTTAACATTTAAAGTTTACTCCTCTGCTTATACCCTAATGACGTTCTAATTCCATATACTATTTCCTTTTGTGCCATGGGTCTACATTTAAATATGTATACTTCTGTAGTGGGGGGCATGTGGTGTGCTTGGCTGGGTCCTGCTCTCTGGCGGGTCTGGGGTTCGAGTCTTGCTAGGGGTGCCCTGCGACAGACTGGCATCCCATTTTGGGTGTGTCCCCTCCCCTTTCGGCCTTGTGGCTGTGTTGCCGGGTTAGGCTCTGGTTCACCGCAACCCCACTCAGGACAAGTGGTTTCAGCCTCTGTTTGTTCTTCTACAGTGCTGTATATGGTTTTAAATTTATGTAAAAATCCCTTTTAAAATGAAGAGGGTTGAATTACTTCTTTTTGTTGCCTTACCCCTTTCCACAGTTCAGTAAACCTCATTTAGTCCAACACCTGAGACCTTATTACCTCATGAAAAGTAGAGAGTTACACATATATCTGTAGATTAAAGAATCGATTAGCTTTGTTCAAGCTGACCGCAAGTCCCATCTCCAAGGCACTTGGCTGAACACACATTACTTACTAAAGATGAGAGCTGTGTAGTTAAGTGTGAATTTCTGTCTTATGTTTTCTTTTTTACAATTGCAAAAATGCAGACATATTCAAAAGCCACTTTCAGCCAGAAGACATACATATTTAAATGAACCCGAATAGTAGAATTAGATTAGACACTGTGGCATTTTCATACTTAAGACTTGAGGTTAAATGTGCCCATTACAGAGAATGTTAACTTGAACAGTGATCATCATAAATTCAGTTGTGCAGGGAACTAGGGATCATACAGAACATTTAAACAGATGGATTTTATGGCATTCATGTACTGTATAGTGAGTATACTGTATTGAATTTTTGGCTCATTATTTTTCCCCACAAATTGTGAATAATGGTAGGATCAGTATGTGAGTCTGCATTTAGATTCACTTTATTATCTGCAGTACACAGTGGTGGGTGTACAGTGGTACAGTGGGTAGTACTGCTGCCTCATGGGTTCTGGTTTGCGACTTTAGATATAGGTTTGAATGTTTTGGATACTGTTCTCCCGTATACTTCTGGGGTAGGCTCTGGACCACCACGACTCTGCATTGAACTAGCAGTTATTGATAGTGGAGATACGAATATATACAGTGGCTACACCCCAGCCAGACCCCTTCGCTCGTCTACTTGTGCTCGCTTGGTGGTCCCACGCATGAAATGTAAAGCACCGAGATTCTCGGTTCTGGCTCCGTTGTGGTGGAATGACCTCCTCCTCTCACTCAGAACTACAGAAACTCTGTCTACATTCAAGAAGGGTCTGAAAACTCACCTTTTTCGGACTCACTTTGCCTAAGATCTCTCCAGCTCATGTATGGTGTAAATGTTCATGCACCGTAACTTCATGATTATCCCCAGATAAGCCTTTACACAGCCGCTACTCCTGAATTGTATGTGAATATTTGTGTACCTTATTTAAAAAAATTGTAGGAAGGTTATCAGGATTCATACACCCTGCATTTTATGCACCTATTCAAGCGATGAACATCGGTGCATCAAATGGAAAGTAACAAACTAGGTTTACTTAAGAGTCACATGTCTGCAGCTATGTCTCTTTTAAATTGTATTTTCGTTGAGAAGTATGTCGCTTTGGAGAAAAGCATCTGCTAAATGAATACATGTAAATGTAAATGTTTTACATGCAATATCCTTCTTTTGGTGTAAGAAGGAGTGTAAAAGATATACACAAAAGCTTCACAAAACATGAGAACATGAGAGCCTTACAATTTACCAAAGTTATGTAACTAAGATTACCTGCAAGCATCTATGAGGCAATAACACTCATTTTTGGCTTAATTAGAGATTGACATTTACAATGTTAATTACAGTTTGTTGCTGGTAGGTATAACCAATAGGTTCAGTGTCCCTGAAGAGACATTTATAACAAATGCAAAGGCCATATATGCAAAACAAATGCATTACAACATGTTAAACCTGGTTTTGAAATTATTTTGTTAATAGTAGTATGTGATGTAGAAAGGTGTTAGTTACTTTGAAATTTTCAGAGCTCACTGCCAGATGGAGTGCCCTTTTGGACATGCAAAGTGCATCAGTATAATTATTGCATGAAGTAACTATTGGCTAGTGTGGCTGGCAGTGCTCTGAGACCACAATGACTTTCTTTGAGAAGGTACATATAGTAGTAGCCTTAAAAGCTCTGGTGGTCTTAAGATAGTATTCTGAGACATGCAATAAGACCTTTAACTGTAAATTCTAAATTTATCTATAGTTGCACAGGCAGGCTATATGGCATAAGATTTAAAGAAATCGCTTCAGCGACCCTCTCTGGACAAGGAGCTTCTAAAAATGGAGGAATACATATAAATAAAGATTAATAAATGGATTTCACAAAATGTTCTGCCTGTGATGTATTATAAAACTCAAAACTCCCACACAAATCATTCCGTGTGATGCATTTCACTTGCTATGTTCTGTATTATTAACAGAGCTCAAGAGGACAGTTCAGGTATGGAGTTCTGCAAGTTTCATCATGGAAGATGCACTAGTCTGGGTGTATTGTATTTTTTTACTGGGATTCACAGAGGAAGTGTTATCACAAATCTGCTTCTGCTGCATCACACCCCAGAAACAGCCAAGAAGCAATCAGTAAGAAGGAGCATTTTCTGCAAGTGTGGTTCTTTGGCCAACCACAACAGAGTGGTTCATCAAGAGGCATTCCCAATGAACCTAATTGGAATTCTGGAATTTTTTGTCATTAGATATGTACTGTAAAATGTCCATCCATTCACTATATCCATTTCTTTCATATATGCTGAAAAACAGTGCTTTGGATGTATTGTTACTAGTTAGCTATAGACTTCAGATATGCACAATTTGTACAGCAGGAAAAGAACACACACACTTACTCTGATTTATAGAAACAATGTTTTCCTGTGGGGATGTGGTGGCACAATAAGTTTGACCAGGTCGTGCTCTCTGGTGGGTCTGGGGTTTGAGTCCTGCTTGGGGTGCCTTGCAACGGACTGGTGTCCCATCCTGGGTGTATCTCTTAGGCTCTGTGTTGCTGGGTTAGGCTCCCTGTGACCCCGCATGGGACAAGCAGTTTCAGAAAGTGTATAAGTAATGTTTTCCTGAGAACTGCTGGAACATCAAAAATCTCTTATATTGTGTCATAAATGACCATTAATTTAAACTGAAAAAAATGTGACGTGGTCCTGAGCTCAAGAAAAATCACCCAATTTTCAGCAAGATTTGCTGAATAATTACCTGATTATACAAAACATGGCAAAATTACATCAGTGCATATCACTGTTTATTGCAGAATAACCAAAGTTCTTTAAGTACCTCATAAGTCACGAAACCTGTAGTTATTGAGCCATTTCTTTTAAGCATGACTTGTGAGGAAACGATGTCAGTAATAAACACTAACAAATGCATATGTTTAAAATGCTGTTGAATATTTAATAAAATCTAATACATAAGATAAACACACCAAACAAAGGTGTCACTCAGGGGAAGCTTACACAAGGCCATGTGGGTACTGAGGGACTGGACAGCCCAACAAGGAGACTCTCAAGTAGGGACTGATGTTGCTCACACTTTTTTTATGTAGCTTTATGAAACTGTAGTTTTTTCGTCCGATTTTTCAGAACTAAAGGGTAAGTATTTGAAATTTAAGGTGATATTTCCACTTTTTAAAATCAATTTAAAAATGTCAGACAGGGTCTTGTAAGCCAAGGGAATCGGCATATTTTTATTATAATGCAGCCATAGCTGAGATTATCGGTAAATGGGAAGACATCAGACGTGATCACGGTAATTGTTTGTCTTTCCAGACTAAAAGGTGAGGTATCGCATAATTTGTGTTTTTAATCATAATACACCAACAGCCATTTTTGTTGTATCTAAGAACACTGGTGTAAGTGCTGTCTTCAGGGGGCATATGTGACACTTTTACAGAGGCCTGTTTTATTTTCAGCCCCTTGGGCTCAGTATCTGAAACGCGATCTCAGATATGTGTAGCTAACCTTAATTTAATTAACCCTTGTTCTCGTCTTCGATTCTCCTGCCATCTTAAAGATTCTACCTCTAGGGGTCTGTCCACATTTAATTCTGTCTGGAGCAAAATGGACATGCTGGAAAACCCTTTAAATTTATGGCAAATCCTGAGTCACGGTTACGAAACACAAAGATTCTCAACAAACCACTCTGCAAACATCTCTGAACAAAAATACTTTCCATTTTTTTAATTTATCTGCATATTTTCATACCTTAATTTTGGAAGTATACGCAGGAGAAAAGTTTTTTCTTACAGTATGAAGGTCAATATAATGCCTTTGGTAATAGAGGACTTTTTAAATTCAGCTTTTTATGAATACCAAATGAGACCAGTCAAAAGATGTAAAGAACTGGAGAAGTACATACAGTACGTACATTAAAAAACCAAACTCTCTATAGATGTATTTTAAGGATATTTAAGACACTCTTTCTGTCGTGAAAGCCTAGAAAAAGCTAACAGACAATTCCACTGTGGATATGGGAAGCATCAGGACCAGTCAAATGTTCCATTTTGAAGCCCCTTCTCTTTAAAGATTTCAGGCAAATAATACTGGAAGGTTACAGTTAATTCTATGTAAAGACCAATAATAAATATACTAGTAGAAATCAGTCCTGTCAGTGTCAGTTTCTCCTCTTTGAATTTGATTTATTTTTCTGTTGCTCTCACTCTTCTTCATTGTGCCTTAAATTCTTAAAATGTCAGTAAACTAAGCAAAAACCACAAACAAGGTAAATATCTTAACTGCATAGAAGTGTCTATGGAACTTTATAAGCTTTTCTATTTTTTGTAGGATTGCAAAATTTAAATCGTGAGCAATGGTAAACGTACTTTTAATGAAAGGATGCTGAGATTATATTTAATGTTTGATGTATACTTCTATGCATGGAGTAAGGTAAATTTAGATAAACATACATGCTTTTAGGTTAAGCTACTATATTGCATAAAAAAAATTACAATATGCAGCACAGTACTTTTAGGTAAGAAGAAAAGGTAAAAACAGAAAAGGACCACTGGTTTTTATACCACTCCTGTACTCTGACAAGATTTTTCAGCACAAGGCTTTTTGGTACCTTCTACTGTGTGCCTATTTCAGTAAGCGGTCACTGCTGGGTGGCTAAGAATCCAAATGTCCTCTCATGCTGTTCGAAAATCATATGGTTTTTATGTACATACAACCTATGAGTAACACTGAACAGCTGTGGAAGTGTTTATTTGTCTTTGTGAATTTAACTACCTTCTCTCTGTCATGGGTTGGCACAGTGGTGCAATGGGTTACAACTTACAGCTCCTGCACCGTGAGCTGTGGTTTTGAATCCAGCTCAATCTGTGTAATTTGCATATTCACTCTTTGTGTGTCTCTGTTTTCTTCAGGTACTCTGGTTGCTTCCCAGTCCAAAGACATGATTTTCAGGTGAACTGGAGACTTTAAAATGCCCAATATGTATTGTAATCACCCTATTATAGAGCTGGATCTCATCCTGGATTGTATGCTGCCTCATGCCCCATGCTTGCAAGGATAGGCTCCATACCACCATGACCCAACCTTAGACTAATGGTTATTGATAATGGATAGGTCTAACTGTCATTTTTCTCTGTTACTGTGTTTTCCTCATTTTACACAGAATATTCCCTAATTTGTTTGTATCTTTAAAGGACAGTCTGGACAAAGGACAAATACAGTCTGAAGTTATCGAAGTATCAATTGGCCATGTCATTAAGATTTTTATTAATTCACGGTTCCATAAATGTCCTTTCCAAGTGAAGTGAACAGAACAAAAAAACCAAAAACTCCATGTACCATCCAGTGTTTTGTGAGTGCGTGGAGAGTTGAACGGATAAACAGTTGATTTGGCCACAATAGCCGGTTTTGTTGCATTCGGGAAGAGTTCTGCATGCTATTTTCAGGTTCTTTCAAGCTGGCTCCGTGACATCCAAAAGCAGGAAGTGGAAGAGCTCTCAGGACAAGGAGACAGAACTGGGACAAAAGAGAAGGTTAGAGAGAGGTCTGTTTCAGGCGGAAAAGGGTGGAGGAAGCACCTCCCCACACATCACTGAGCCACGCGCTACTAGCACTGTAAATGAAATTGTGGGACTAAAAGATCTCCAATTTTAGACAAAAGGCTTGAAGCACAATGGAGGCAGCGGGAAATGCAGGAGACTTCCCAGCCAAATGGCTGTGTTGCTGCAGTACTGGGCTTCATGACGAGAATGAACAGAGTTCATGGGTTCCTGGGTCTCTGACAGAAAGAGAGGTTGTCAGAATAAAACATATGCCGACTTCACGCGCCTACGAGGCCTGATAATGTACATCTTTGTTTTCCAAACAACAGCCAAGTGATTGTTAGACCTTAGCATCAACCCCCCCAGCCCTCAAAGACTAATGTGGGCTCCTTTTAAACTCCTTGTTGGATCTTTTTAAAGATACAGGCCAATTTGAAGACTTTGAAGTTATATTTTTTATTCGTCGTCCAATGCGATTGCAATGTTTGATGCATTGCGCCAAGCTCCTTGCAATCTTTAGAACATCCAGAGCAGTGTAACCCATTCACAGATACAGTACATACACACACTACAGTCACCAGTTCACATGAAACACGTCTGTAAATTGTGGAAGGAAACCTACATCAATACAGGGAGAATATGCAAACTCCACATGGACTGAGCTGGGATGTAATCCACATCTAAACCATCAGCCCAGCATCTGTAAAATACCAGTGCTAAAATTATGTACTGTGCCACCCTGCCACTCCAAAGTGGCTCTGGTGGACCGATTTAATTTTACATGTTACCTTAGTCTGTATGGCTTTTACAGGATTTTCCTATGTTGATGATTACATACCAGTGCAGTCATAGCCACATGCTGCACGAACATACTGACGCACCATCTGTCACACACCAACAGAGGCAACTTTGACACACTAGGGTCCTTTTGCTTGGAGAAAATAGTGGCCTTTATGGGCAGTCCTGTGATTTTTTTTTGGAAGGAAAAACATTGCTCCATTCACATTCATAAGGGAACTAAACAAATTGGAGAAGGCTGAAAACAGCTCTTTAGTATTGATTTGCCCAAAAATTCTTTGCTATACTTCATTCAGTCTTTTTCTCACATTTTTTAAAATTGAGTAACGATGGCAAATAGTGATATCACGCTGTGACTGTATGAGTTCTTCTAAAAACAGTTATGGTTGTGTGGGCCTGTTCTGAAAATAGCTATTTATGTTTTATATTGGATTTTGCACATTTTATGTGAGGGTTGTGTTGGTATAATGTCAAAATCAATGTGCTGTGTTTAGGATTTTACATTAATTTCGCTTCAGTTTGTGATAAATTATATAGCCAAGACAAAGTTTTTTCCTTCATTTTCTATCAGCTGGTTTAATGGGAATGTACGGTTGGCAGGGAACCTAGCAACAGGACTGATGTCATTATATCCCGCTGGAAATAGAACCATATGTGGGTGTCACAATAAACAGTGTGGGAAAACTCAAGTGATTCATATCAATTTGGGATTAGGTTACATAAATCAAAGATGGTTTGTGGATGTACTCTGGTAATTTCTGTAGGTGAAAAGAGCTTCAGATGAGTGTGAACTTGGATATTAGGTTCAGGAGGGTGAGAATGTTTGTTTCATCTGAGGGTTATCAGTTCATTGGTGTTATGTGTATTTGTTTAAGTGACATGTTTGTGTTCAGGTGGTTCTGCGATTCGGTTTATATGAAATAGTGCAGCTTACAAAGGTGAACTCAAGATTGTGCCTCCTTGGGTCAGTTAGGGTTGTCCAATTAATAACTAGCCTAGAGAACACTGTTCAGAGAAGGGGGCATATTTGTTGCACATGATGTTTGGCAACATGATCTGCAGAGGTTAAAGATATGGGCTTTGCAACAGATTTTTAAAATGTACATTATTCTTTATTTCTGTGTCTCCTGAATACATTGGTGAACTTAAAGTAAGCAAAAGGTGGGTGTTTGTGGAATTTTAATTTTAATTAAAATAAAACTAAACAAAATGAATAATTTTAATTTTTACTTCTGAACTCGTATGTAGATAAAATTATTTTCATGCACAGATATGTTGCAGCACGTCTTCTAAATGGCACCACCAGTAAAACCAAATTAAACACATGAAAAATGTATAGCAGGTGGAATGCAACACAATACAGTAAGTTTGATTTTTGATGGCGAGTGGGAGTAACCATTTATCTGAAGTATAATGTGTTGTTGAAATACTTAGATGCAGTTCTTTATTGTGAATTTATGGTTCCAGGGAAATAATTCCAGAATCTGAGATTTTGAGAGTTGCTCTTGTCAATCCATTTTTCTGAAAGGGCTAACTGTGAGGGCTTGTGCCGTTGATCTTGGACTGAGACCCTCTCGTAGGCAGAGTTTGCGGAGGCATTTGCCCATATTACTCTATTTTTAGCTCGCTGCTAATGTTTTTTACAAGTTCTTTGAGGATTCAGAAAGCACCTCAATCCTGCGTATTTGCTAACTATAGCAGCATTTTCTAACTTGCTTCAGGTGCTATATAAACTAATTATTCATAAAGACAATTTTTTATATGCTCAATTTGACTGAAGAGCAGAAAGCTTTTTTTAAGTGTTGAATGTATTTGGAGACTAGAAGCTTTTGTGACACAGGTGTTTTCATTAATTAAGATATGCTGTATTATGTACATGCATTCATCTGCAGTGCTTTGTAAATGTAACATTGAGATAGTTTAAATATCCCACCTTTTTGTATTTTTTAAGAATAAAATAAATATACTGATACACTGTTTCACATATTTGATAAAAGCTGCAGTTCAGTTGAGCTACTTTGTTGTAAATATACAGCAGTATACACACACACACACAGAGTCTGAAACCGCTTGTCTCAAGTGGGGTCATGGCGAACTGGAGCCTAACCCGGCAACACAGGGAAAAACGCTGGAGGGGGAGGGGGCGGCAGTCCGTCACAAGGCACCCCAACTGGGACTCAAACCTCAGAGCCACCAGAGAGCAGGAGCCAGCCAAACCCGCGGCAACACCGCACCCCCCCCCCCCCCCCCCCCATACAGAAATACATACAGCAGTAAAGAACATGCTTTTCTATGGATTTAAGCTTAAATGACAGATGACAGAATCTCTCACCAGACTACTAGTAATTCATTACCATATTAAAGTTTCTATGTACTGTTTATTTAAATAAACATTATTATGTCAAATATCTTCATTCTGTTGATTGATGTTTGGTGTCTCTAACATAAGAGAACATTTTCCTTGGGATTTCCTGGCCATACTGGCAAGACTGGATCTAGTAGTTCATTTTTGTTCACAGACGTGGAAACAATATGTGTAGAGTATGGTGTTCCATGTGCCACAGAGTTGCCCGTTATTTGCTGATCTCAGACTTGGCCTAGGCTTGAAATAGATGTTGAAGGTTAAGTTGTGCTTTTATGTGTCCCCCCTATAAGGCTCTGCAGTGCATAAGCTGTTATCATAATAACTGATTCTCACTCATACAGGTGTACTGCTGAGATTTCCCAATGGAGGACTTTTAGCTGCAGCCTTTATTGACGTACTGCAGGAATCTCTGCAAAAATGAAAGGCTCCAAGGTTTTCTTGAAATGCTTTGCAGTGGAATGGATCGCTTGTTTAATTAATGACACATCTCTGCAGTAACTTTAAAAAGTATGAAATGATGAACACTGCGAGCACTCCAGGAGATACAGTGAAAGTCCTAATTAGTAATGCTGCAGTGAACACACCTAATCTACTACCAGTATCACGTTTTTAGCAATCTGTTTGTACCGGACCATTACTGGTATTATAAAATTGCTCAGTATCATATAATTCCTTGAAAGATGTGTGTTGGATATTAGATGTAATTACATTAGCAACTATAGACGAGTTTCATTGTTGTATAGTAGCAGTGAACATGGCCGGTGCTTCAGTTCTTTCAGTCTTGGCTGATCACTGTTCCTTATGGGAGATGTAACATGCTTTGACAAAGTCAACTTTTCCTCTTATTAATATTCATGAAAGTATTAGCATTTTTGGTCCTTATACCATGTTTAGAATTTCAGATGTGATGTGACCTTTATTGTCTAAATGTCACACTGAAACCACAGTTGAATTACAGAATGGGAGAGCATGGGGAGCACAAAAATGAAATTACATAACATCTTCGCTGAAACCTTTTGTGTGTGTGTGTGTGTGTTCTTGACTATCTGTGTGTGTGCACTCAACGGGTTGGATGGTGTTTTGTGGACAGACATTTTAGTTTCAGTCAAGGAGTAAATGTGCACTTGCTTTGAAAGCTTGATTTCTTTTCATTGTTGTGTTCACATTTAAACACACAGTATATTTAAATTAATACATTCAGTTATGGGATTAGCCCTATAAAAAGCTCTCTGCTTCCATCCATATATTTCTTCTGGTTGCAGTGACTGTATTGCAGTAAAGAACATTTATTATTGAGCAAATGTCAGGCTTGAGTGTCCTGCTGGCAAGGATTTGGAGCTGTAAGTGGTTTGAGGCAAGACGGCAGATGGTGTCTCTGGAAAATTGTCCCCCCTTTTGGACTGTTATAAAGGTTATGTCACAAATGCCCAAGGTCATTAGAGGGGAACTAAATTTTAGCCAGAACTTGTATTATAAAAGGCTGTTCAAGTACATTTTTAGCTAATGAGATAAATCTGTGTTATTTCCACCCAGCTGTGCAGGAAACACCAACATGACGTTTAATGAAATGCACAGATATCACGCTTTTTTAACAATGTGGTTAAATTTCCCATAAGAAAAAACCTTATGTAAGATGACAACTCAGTCTAAATTACAGCAGTTCTAATTATACTGATGTGAGGAGCAGTAGCACAGAGTAGCAGTAATATTGAATTTTGAAAGGGGGCCATTTCGTCTAGTGATATTATGAGCGCTAGGGTAGCATGCAGTTATTGAATAAAGAAGTGCTTTCTGAGTCAGGCCCAGAGAGGCAGATCCGTTAACTTAGTAACGTAGTTGTGATGCTTCGATGGGCACAGTTTGAGCTAAGCCATTCCAGGGCAACCCGTGTAGGAGTAATCTGGCGTGCTTGGCCCTGCAGCTGTGGGGAAAGCCAAAACGCCGGTGCCCAGACTGCTCACACACTCATCAAGACTGCATCCCTGAACAGATTCTCCTGAACTGCAGGAAAGAACACAGACAAAGTGTAAGGAAACAAGCTCAATTTGAACCTGAGCCAAATGACTGTACCCTGTATATAAGAGGCTACCATTGCTACATGATATGATCTTGACTACTGAGTATCTGCAGAATGTATTTGCGGTGAGAATGCTCAGAAAAACCCCTGTTTCCACACACAGCGCAGGAGTATGTAATCATACAGTGCACTACAGATAAATGATGAGAAAATTCACCAAGTATTTCTCAGTTATAAGCCACAGATTGTGGTTTTTGCAGTGACAAACACATACACTGTCTGAAACCGCTTGTCCCGAGCGGGGTTGCGGCGAGCCGGAGCATAACCCGGCAACACAGGCGTAAGGCCGGAGAGGGAGCGGACACACCCGGAGCAGCACACCAGTCCATCGCAAGGCACCCCAAGCAGGACTCAAACCCCAGACCCACCAGAGAGTGGGACCCAGCCAAGCCTGCTGCGCTACTGCACTCCCTCCAGTAATGAACACTAAACGGTAAACACTTTTGTGTAGTGTATGTTATCAATAACTGTATGTGTAATGCAGGGTCACCCTGCCGTGGTCCAGAGCTCATCCTGGAAACTTGGGGTGTGAGGCAGAATACTAAGTGGAAGGGATACCAGTCCTTCTCAGAGCAGTCATACACTCATACACACACACACAAGGGCAGTTTGGAGTTACCAATCCACCTGAAACACACCTTTAACTGTGGGAGGAAACCAGAGCACCCAGAAGAAACCCATGCCAACAGTGGAAGAACAGGCACACGACACACAGGCTGAGCTGGATTGTACTAGATTTAAACTGAGTGAATGTATCTGAAGAATTACAGCACACATATTTTACAGACGCTGAATCTTCGAAAGGTTGCAAACATCTTGTAATTATTATTTTATAAACCAGGACTACGCTCACTCCAAGATTACAGTGAGGTATCATCTGTTTTACCTTCTAAAGCCATGTTGTTTGAATGATAACTCACTTAGCAGCCTCTTTGATGAATCGTGTCCATCGATGCTATCAAGCCTCCAGCCAGCTTCTCATGCATGCATTCTTTATGTCATGGATTTTTATCCATGTACTTTACCTTACATGCGCACTCCCCCGAACCGTCCCAATCATACTATAATTATAGATGCTGTTTTGGTGCCCCCTCAACGATATGGACAGATAAGGACTTTCATCTGCTTATCGTTTCGCTCCTTTCCCAAATGATGATGAGGAGATTATTTGTTGACCGCTTGTGAACACATTATAACTTAAAAAATTATGTAGAGCAGTACGGTACCATTTTATAATGCTGTTGCTGACTTCCTTTGCAATATGAGACCCCAGTGTATTCCTTACAGTGAGGATATGAAACTTAAGCAATTTTCTGCATCGTGACACAACTCCACCTACCTCATCTTCTAACTATTTACTTGTAGGTGCTGATGATGCCTTGTGGATACTGAGATCCCATTATGCCGTGGTATTTTCTTCATTTGTTATGAAATCAAATGCACGGAGGTGGCTGATCTAAGGAGGATTTTCCATCTAATTTCATCGCTTTAGGGCGACATGGTCGCACAGCTGGCAGCGCTGGTGCCTTGCAGTTCCTGGGCTATAGGTTTTCACGTGGGCTTCACTTTGGCTCAGTCTGCGCGGAGTTTGCATGTGTTCTCCGTGTTTGCGTGGGTTTCCTCCCTCAGTCCACTTGCGTTTCAGGTGAGCTGGGGACTCTAAATTTTAGTCTGTAGAGTGTGTTTGTGTCAGTGAATGGGTGTGTGTGATTGCCCTGCGATGAACCGGCATCCTCTCTAGGGTGTACCCTGCCTCACACCCTGTATTTCCAGGATAAATGGACCACTCTGGACCACTGTGACCCTGCATTAGACAAGTGGTTATTGATGATGGATGGATTTCTTCAAACAACTGATGCACATGGATGATTAATACTAGTAATGAACATCTCCTCATGGTATCTGGAGTGTATCATAATACAAAAACCCACATATACACATCACCTGAAACCGCTTGTCCCATACAGGGTTGCGGGGAGCTGGAGCCTAACCCGGCAACGCAGGGCGTAAGGCTGGAGGGGGGAGGGGGGACACCCAGGATGGGATGCCAGTCCATCGCAAAGCACCCCAAGTTGGACTCCAACCCCACACCCACCGGAGAGCAGGACCTGGTCAAACAAACTGCGCCACTGCACCACCACACCCCCCCTGTACAAAAACCCACTTTTTTGTTTTTTAACATATTGATAGTACCGTGGCAGATGTATTTATTGGAAACTTGATTTTCTATCGACAGGCCAGCAGCAATATGGAGCAGAACTTGGCCCAGATATTACCCAATGTTGAATGCAGATTGCGTAAACACTTTTTGCAGCCAGGCATGGGGGATTAGGCTAATAGGGAGACTCGCTGTTTACTATTCAGTATTTTGATCGCGCACTTAAGTGGAGTGACATTGCTAAGGGTGGAATTTTCTTGAAGACAGAAATGAATTTAATTACATGTTGTCACTTTTCCTCTTTACACACATACACAAAACACCAGCTCTGCATTTATTCCTGCCTGCGGGCGCAGAGGTCGCAGCATGAGGAGATGCTGCCATGTCATCAAAGCTGCAGTGGAGCACCTCTGGGGGACAGCAGGGCCAGAGTGACAGCACCTCACCATATTTGTCACACTGTGAAGAAAAGGGAATCCTGCACACCGCTGTATGCTCAAACCATTACACTGCACACACTGTAGTTCTTTCATTTCTGTTTCCTTTCCTTATTCACACATGCCATGGTATTTCTAAAAGTTGCCAAAAAACTGAGACGCCGCCCAAAAAGATGTAAAGCTGAAAAAGTCTGAATGCTTTTAGGTCGTTTAATTACGTCACATCAGTGCACATTAAAGGCGTCTTCTTCTGTTTCTTATGGGAAAAATATCCCCGCTGTGCGCCGTTTCGCCTCTAGACACATTTTCTGTCCACGCTGGAGTCGTAAAGCGGGGACCCCGCACCACGTCAACATTTCATAATATTATAATGCTTCTCATCGTTCAGCTCTAATTTTTATTATTGCTACGGAAACAGACACAGTTAAATAGATCGTGTTATTATTCAGGGGTTATGCACAGCGTACTGAGATGAAAAGATGTCAGCTAAGTGCCTCACACAGTCTCCAAGTCGCTTTGGAGAAAAGCACGTGCACGTGAACACATGTACTGTCGATGTAAACATGTGAGATCACACACCGCATCATGAAGCGCTCCGAGGTCTCATTTGTACGAGGCGTGGCGCTCAGCCGCTTTCATATTTGGTTTTTACGGTTCAGTATTTGATGCATAACTGTAAAGACCCCGCCTCCCTCCACACACACACACACACACACACACACTTTCTCTGATTGACAGTTGAACCCTTAGCCCCTCTTCTTCCCCTCCCTCCCTGGCCAGCCCGCTCCCTGGCTACCAGTTGCTGATTAGCATGCAAGGAGGGCCGCCTCGACTGCCGCTCAGCGCCGCGTACCGGAGGATGCAGCAGGAGCGGCGGAGGGAGTCTCGCGCCCCAGCCGCCGGAGCGGTGCACGCGCGTGCGAGCGAGCGAGCGAGCGGAGCGGGCGCGCGCCGCGGGGCTATATCTACGACATCTAACCGCATTCCGGGCAGCGAGTCGGGGAAGCCGGCGGACGGTGGGCTTTTTTAAGACTCGGAAGGGAAGAGAGAGTGCTGCTAAATGATGATGAGGACGACGATGGTGAGGATGCTGACGTTACCGCTGGCCAACTTGGCCACGTACAAGCTGCCGTAGGAGACCGTGGCGGCGTGGCGTGGGAAGAGACGGGCTTCGCTTCGGTTCCGTGATTCTGTGCACGCGTTATTGTGATCGATCGTTATGTTTGAATTTTTTTAATTGCGCTCTAATCATGGTGGGTGCATGAGAGGCACCCCGCGTCTAGTCTGCCGAGCGACAGGAGCGTTCCACGGCTTCCTGCATTGCACCATGACCTTGGACGCGCACACCGTGCTCGTGCTTAGCGTGACCGCGGCGCTGGTGCTCGTGAACGTCGCGCTCATGCTTTTCTTGGGCGCTCGTTGATGGATTTTCGCCGCTCGGCCGCCTGCACGAAGACGGGCGCACGGCGGACGCGGGCGAAGCGCGGGAGCGAGCGAGCGCGCGTTCGCGCGGACGCGCGGGACACCCGGCGCTCCGGCGCGGGCGCACGGTGCCGCGAATGACGTTGGTATATGATCTGTGTACGCGAGCATTTTTGTCGTCGTGTCTTGTCTTTTTCTGCAAGCGTCTGTGGACGCAGGTGGTCACGGTGTCGGCCGAGATTGTTGTGCTGTGGGTCTGAGCTTCAGGGATCGCACACCTTCCTCTCCTTGTCTCCCCCTGCACGTTTATTTCGCACAGTGACAGTCTTAAATGCAGCTGCGACTTTTGAGTGCTCTTCAAAAACATGTGAAACATCTGTACGACGGCACAGCAGTTTTCCTGCTCAATAATAATTCAGTCAGTTCAGTTTGCACTGATTGATTGTTACCCAGCAGTACACAGTAGTATATTACATAACAGGAATATCAGGATCCTGGATTTATTTGCACTACTACTGCAATTGGAAGAGAGATTGCATGTTGTTGGGAAAATATTGTATTTTCATCGTTACAATAATATAAAGTGTAGTGTGTCATTGTTTTCGGGGTGGTGTAGCTATGTGTGTGCGCGAGCGCTCGCATTTCTGGCTTCTCTGGAAATCATCGTCATAAAAAGAGCTTTGGTTGGAAACGAGCTGTAAGACACGTAATGACTTCTTTATTAGTTCCATCTGCGGCATCGTCGCGTGTCTTTACCGCGCCTTAGCACATTCACATTGTGGCTTTAGGGGACCGATTTCTTTGCTCAAATAATATGTATCCATCTTAAAATAATTTAGTGCACTTTGTGTCCTAGTTGCGGGAAACGCGGGAGCATCGTGTCGTGTTGCTTTTGCTAATATAGTAATATATCATGTCTATAGTATATATTTTTTTTTCTCCTCCCTTGATGAAACGTTTCATGCAATTCTTTTGCTGTTTTCAAGACGCCCATAATAACGAATCCACTCGACATGGCTTCTGTGAAAAGTTGTATCGAGGGAATAAGGGATTTTTGCTCTGCACCAGGCTGTATCTCTCTTTGAATAAAGCCAGCGAGGGAACGCCGTGTTTGTAAACAGAAATTGCCCGTGTGATGTGCTCATATTTTGCATTCTACGTACAGGCTCGCAGTGTTTCCAGCGCCGGGCTGTCGGAGAAGCAGTCGGATGCAGGTTGTCATGGCAAAAGAAGGAGCGCACGCTTCATTGGCGCCGCTCGCACATGGTGCCGCATGTGGAGCTAAGAATATCCGTGCGGAGCGGCTCCGCACAATGTGCTGTCCGTCTCGGGGACGGACGGGCGCGTCAGTGGCCATCGGTGACACCTTTATTGAATTATTCTCTTCTTCTTGCAGCATTTCAGTATTTAAATTAATGGGGGAAATCTCGAGGAAGCAGTTTCCTCCTGTGCGTGCTGCTCGGACGAGATGCCGTTTTCACGCGGACCTCATGGGTTATCCTGTATTAATTGAGTTTTTATTAATTGTCACTCTTGTCACTTTCAACAGAGTCACCTCGAATGGTGTATTGCTGTTTGTGTTATGAATATGTTTTTTGCATGGGGTATAGACGACAAGAAGCGCTGCTCTTTTTGCCAGCTGAGATTGAGACTGTATTTAAGTGGATGTGTTCCTCCCACTTTGGAGCAGAGCAGCTTTGATTGGCCTTCAGACTTAGGATATATGCATATTACATAATACCTTTTGTCAGACAGAGGAGTGGGGCTCTACCACAATCTGCAGTGCTGGAGAGAGAAAAAAATAAAATTTTGTTTTCACTGCGTAATTTTCTTCACCAGTAATACGTGTGAGGGTTTTGTTGAAGGGTGGGAGATACTTTTTCAGCGTCCAACCATCTTAATTTTGAGGTTTAACAGTTTACAGTATAAAATGAAAGATCACTATGTGCTAATATTATTTTTAATCATTATGGACATTTTTGCTTTACATTCTTCCTCAATGACATACATCTTTAATAGATTGTTGTCAGTTGCATCATGAATTAAAAGTATGTTCATGTTCATTTTCAATTCAGCAAAGATCTTTATTAATAATCTTGGTTGTTGTATGTAGAGAGGCTTTCTCAGTTAGTTATTTGTAATGTAGGCTGGTTATAACTGAAGTCATATTAAACTCAATTTGAGACGCTTACCCCATGCCTATAAGGTTAAAAGCTTATGCAATTGTTGCAGGTGTGTTTCTGGAAATAAAATATGACCCTATATTTTTTTGATTAAGCAAAAGATAGTACACAGATTAGTTCTTCACTTTTTTTAAATTAATCTTTTAACTGCTTCACTACTTTTTTTACATTTTTGAAGGAATATATTTGATTAAATCTCTCAGATGATTTTTTTTTTGAAAGAATCTTTATGCATAGTTTTCATATGTTGCCTCTGCATAGTTCTGTATATGTCTGTGTGCAATCACTTTATTAATCTCTTGTAGTAGACAACAGCAAGGGACCCTTCCTGACACAGTTTTGTTTTATAATTTAAAGTTCTTTTTGTTTTATGTCTGGGAGTCTGGGACAGTATTTAGTGCAGATAATTTGAATTCAGTAACAACGGAATTATTTTGTTGTACATTTGAAGACACGAGTGAAAGAGACTGGAGAAAAGATGACAGACTACATACAGTTTCCTATTCAATCCAATTATTTTTGCAACAAAACCAAAAAACAGAAAGCAAGCAGCTAGGCATCCTTATAGTAGAAAACATTGGTTTTCATTACATTCACTGTAATATTTCTAGCAAAGCATTTATAAGCAAATTACAAATCTCTATGTCATTTTGCTAAGCAGAACAAGACAGTTGATGGTTGAGTACATATGACAGCCTAAGGGTTTTGGAGAGATGCGAAAGATAATTTAGGGCTCTCAGTTGAGGAAGTTGCATCAGTACGTAAAGTCAGATATCAACTTATTATGTAATCTCATCATTCCACCCTGCTCAGTGATGTGGTCATAACTAGGGGATGATGTAAGTATGAGAGTTAGACGAGGCATTTCCCCAGTAATTGGCTGAAAATATGAGGATCGTATTAAAGAACACATTTCCACAAAACAGAACAGGACCACATAAACATATGCTGTGACGTATGCAAAAGCACATCCATCGAAGACAGAATAGTGTGATTTAGCGGTCAGTAATCTCTTTTATTGGATATTAGGAGTGTAGTTCTGGGTAGTCATATTTTAAAATTAGTCATCCATTTATTGATTTTGTTATAAGGTGAGAGAGTTTCATTTTCAGCTAAAGTAGAATATGCTAAATGTTTCTTGCTGATATACTTTCACAAAATGATGTGAGTATGTTCCTCAGTATTGCTGTCATGTCGTCATCTTTAACAGAATGCCTTGCTTTCGGCATAAGATGGCAGAGCCCGCCCCGTGCATACAGAGACAGAATTCACAACAGCCGGGGCTACGGCGTGACATATTTTGTCTAGCCAGGAGCAAAACACAGAGTGCATTGTTCGAGTTTGTGTGGGCTGCCTTCCCTTTTTCATTGTGTTTTACAAGAGAACAGCATGTTGAAGGGACTTCAGGACATGTCCCAGGAGAGCCTTAACCAGACACATGGCTCTGAATGAATTTCCTTTAAAAGGCTGAGTAATTAGTAGCATTGTGCTTATACAACTCAGACCTAAAGGGCTTACTTTTGGAAATGATCTTGCATTAGACAATTTGTCCTGTTAAAAGAGCAGTGATTAATAAAAGGTGGAAGACTGAAAAGCTAAAATTTCAATTGCAAAGTACAGTTTTGCCCTGCGATGGACTGGAGTCCCGTCCAGGGTGCATCGGAATGCTTGTGGGATAGGCGTGGAACAGGCACAGGACCACTGCAATAATACACTGGGCAGGTAGTTCTCGATAATGAATGTATGAATGAATATGCTGCGTTATATACGATCCTGCTAAATATTTTATTTAATTTAAGACTATGAATAATACTGTTTTTGTTGTTTCAATGTAAAACCTCACTTGTCTCTGATTTTGTCTACTTTTAGTCTGTTTGTAAATGCAGAGTCTGGAGGTAGTGCACAGGCAGAATCACAAAGCACAGGAGGTACTGTGGACAGAGTGAGGGTAGAAGAGGTAGAAGAGAGAGGCCGGAAAGAGGTCTTACATGTCAGTCATTGTTATTGGGTGTGCAGCAATTAGCCGATGAACACGCTTTACGTTAGTTTTTAGTATGACAGCAATGTCAGTCAAAGGAGCAGACACCTGGAACACCAATGCTTACCCTTTTCTGTGATAAAAATGTCAGGGCCAATATGGTGTCAGTCTGCCGTTTGAGAATTATGACAAACAAAACGAGCATTTTTTTCCAGTATCACAGCAGAGTGAAATATTCAGTTTGATCCCCCTTTATTTACCAGCATACAGCTTTTTTTTCTTCTCAATTCTATCTTGATTATATCCTCATTAATTATTCAGGAATGTTTATTTCCATGCTAACAGGAAATGAAGCCAGCATTCCTGTCACAATTTAATTAAATAATTTCTTGGTTCTGTAACAACGGCAAAAACATCAAAGTATTCATTCCGGTCCTTGTTTTTTTTTGAACATCCATATCCAAAACACTAAGTCAGTGAGTCTCAACCAATTTAAATCCCTTGCCAATTGTTCTTTAAATCTTGCATGCAATTTGGATGTAGGTCAGTAACACTTGAATAGAATATATATTTTTTAATTTTTCAGATGATGGTATCATTTTTGAGCATGTGCAAGATGTATACAGGCAGTTCCTAGATAATATTAGGTATAACTTTAAACCGTTTTGAGATGTATTCCCTCAGCATTTGTTCCTGTATTTTTCATAATATGCTTAAATAGGAAACCAGCAGATCAGTTCCTGCCAGTCATCTTAGATATACAGTCAGAATGTTCTCTCAGTCTTCTTGACGTTAGCGTGTCTGGCAGAGGAGACCTCGGTGACTTTGAACTGGGTGTAATTGTTGATGCATGTTTGGTGGCTCTTGACGGTGACAAAGCTGGCGGAGTTTCTGAATTGTCACAGGAAATTATCTCAGACGTGATGTTTGCCTGGGAAGAAAATGAATACGGCACCATCTCAGGTGTGGCAAATGGTACCAGTATACGAAAGGCACGTAGTCAGATACGTTTGCTGAATGTATGAGTTCTAGTCTTTATTTTTGTCATTTCTTCTAGATGTAGTTGACAGCTGTTGGCACATAACATGACGGTAAGGGGGATACCACATCAGAGGTACACAGTCGCATGTTACATTGACCACAGGATAGGTGCAGTCAAGACAGTTGGTTGAAAAGTAAGTAGGAGTCATAATAGAGAAGAACCAGAAGATAGTTCATGCATGTTTCCTGCAAAAACTGAGAATTTTGTTTGGCCAGATTGTTATTTCACCAAAGTGACATGTAAGTTTAGATTTGTATACTGGACTGTTTCTTGTTTTTTTACCAATTTGTCCAATTTGTATAGCTGGGTAAAATTAATCGAGCAGTTCAGGGTATTCATCTCGTGCAAGAGTTCTGTAGTGGGAACCGGATCAAAACCTGGGTTCTTTGAGAGGAGCGCCACGCTACCCCTGGGATAGGCAGATGTGACCCATTTTAAGACAGTAGAAGAAAAGTACTCAATGAAGTTGTTTTTTGGCACCATCGATTGCACTGCGGGTTCATGAAGGCATGGTTCAGCATTTCCTAGGAGAGTTGCTTCATGCAAAGACATCGCTCTTCTCCAAGGGCTGCGTGCTCTCACTGCTGTTTTGAAGGGAGCACATGGACAATACCCGTAAACCATGGCCATTCTAAATAGAGAATGGCTTTTCCTGGATTATCTGCAGCAAGGCCGATGGCAGCTGAGCGCTGCGATCAATCCACAACAAACTGAAGGACATTGTGGGAGAGCAATGACACATTGCAAATAGAATTTCACAGGTTTTTCACATAAATGCTGCCATCTTCTATTTCACTAATTTACACAGATTGCAAACCAGAATGGCTTTGTGCAGTAAATGAAGTCTGACAACACCTGTTTCCGAAAAAAATTAGATTAGAAAGCTGTGTTCTCCACCCAAATCCAGTCTGATTTCTCATGTATCATTTTATTAGCTACATTTATTATCCTTGATTGATTGTAAGTTTTAAAGAGCTTACACTTTGGCTGTCTTAAGATTCCCGCATCTGAACGACAGTAAGACACACAAAGACACACAAAAAGTTCCGGTAACCTTTGCAGACCAAAACCTGTACAGAGCCATAACAGCTATATATGTAGTGTTCCTTGATGGATGATTTTCCTTGTACTGCTCGTTCTTAGAAGCCCTGTCTCGTCACTGCGTGTTTGTAGCCATGAATGACATCTCCAGTTTGAATAGGTGATTTGTATTCATGTTCAGATATTCTTCTGCTACTTACGATTGGCCCCATTTCAAATGTATGAGGCTCAATATACAGGAAAGGACTTCCTTGAAAAAAAAGATATTTAGTTAATTTTGTCCAGATGATTTTCTACTCATTCAGAGACAAATGTGCCTCATGTACTTCGAACTGAGAAGTGCCTCTTTTATTTTTTCTGATGTCATCAAAGTGCATATCTGTTAAGTCTTGCATTTTGAAGGATATAGAGATCAGTATTTATATTTTCAATTGTCAGTATTTCTGATACCATTATCAATGGCCACTCCATTCTTGTACAGGAGTCATAGTACTGTAGACTATATTTTGTGAATCCATGTGTTAAATAGTGCATATACTTGTAGTAAATCCACAGTAAACGTAGCCTCTCCACACTCATTTCTGGGGTGTAACCCTTACATGGATTCTTTGTGTTTTGAAAAGAAAAGAGCAGTCTAAATTGTATGAAACACCGACTGATAACTTCACAGACCTCTCAATTACCAGATGATGTGCTCATGCCAGGAAGAGCAGAATAGAACTGCACAGCTCATATTTACAAAAAACACAATTGTGGTTATTTGCTGTAGATTCCTACCACACTGAATTTGAAATACTGTTCGCTAGTTAAGTGAGTTTGAGTGAAATTCCCAAACTCAGTTACAATTTTAATGGAACCCTCCTTAGTTATGTTAATAATTTCAATACGCTATTAATCCATTTGCTTCTTCCGTAAAACACATAGTAGATTGGAGGTTAGGTATTTGTTGAAAATCATGGGAGAAACGTATATTTGTAGCAGAAGTGGAACATTTGCTTTTTTACAAACGTTTGTATATTGCATTTGCATTTAAGACCCAGTTTGTCTTGTGTAAAAATTGGATGGGGAAGCATGAACAGAAGGATCTGGAGACGGTGTACTATGCCAGTAATCGTTCCAGAACTGGGCATCTAACTTTTGATCCATATTTCATTGTCATTTCTGCAGTTACATTTACATTTTATAATCAAATTATCTTACTATCAAATGAATCAAATTACATCAAAATATTGTGTGAGGTGCACTGTATGGGATACAGGAACAGGTAGTAATTAGGTGAAACATACTGCGATAATGTTGGCCGGACAAGAGGACACCAAGTCAGGGTTCCGAATTCAGTAGTCCTTATTCTGAAACCCTTTGGCTGGATGAGGAAGGGAATCAGAAAAGTCTTGGTCTCTGGTCCTCCTCTGTCTCTTGCTCCATGAGAAGTTCCTGCTCACTGTCCAGCAGGGGCTTAAACAGGGGAGTCATGGCAAGAAGGTGTCAGCTAACACCAGCGATGTGTGTGTTAAGGTGGTATGCTTACCAGCATGGTAAGAAGGTGTAGGTGTTGGTCTGTGTAATGCTCCGTATATGGTTAACGGCAATGTGTTCTGCTCTATAGTGAAATATTCATGTGCTCTGTATATGTGTGTTCTGTATACTGTATAAGTGTGCATGCTCTGTCTTTCTGCTTGTGTTTTGTAGGCTGTGTATGTGTACGTGCTTTGCCATCCCGTGTGCCAAACACACATAAGAAACCCTCATGTTATACACTTTCACTGACACACTCACTTTCAGTTCTGCTTGTCCTTGTCAGGGTCATGGAGGTCCAGAGCCTATCCTGGAATTGGTGGGTGGGAGGCTAGGAGGGGTACACTTTGGATGGGATGTCAGTGGCTAAAATCGCAGTTTTTGCACAGTTAAAAAATCTTGTCCTGTTTTAATATGAAAAAGTATTCATATAAAGGGTCCTTTACTTCGTACGGTTTTTCGCCTACTATTGAAACGCTAACCAAAGAGATTGTCCAGCCCATGTTAAATTCAAATATTCACATATTAATACCTATGTTATTTGTCACGTGTTTTTTTTTGTCCCAGTTCAGGCTTATCCTCAGCCCATTACAGGATTTTCAAAGTGAAATAGTAATTTTGTGTTTTGCTGAATGTAGCTAAAGGGACAATCTGTGAGACCGGCACGGGGGACCAGTTCAAAGCCTTCTGTACATGCATAATGAGAGCAGGCAATTTCTTCAGAGGAACACCAAGTGTTTCTTCAACAGACCCCTCTAATGAGGCCTGACATCCCAAACGTCATGTCAGTGATGTGCGGCAAAGGCTCCCTTTTTCCTTTATGAGTTTTACAGACTTGGCATGTTTGCTGTGGATAATTTACAGTGCTTATAATTTCAGAGTTAAGTTTATCCTAGAGGCACACTCCCAAGCTGATGCTCCCCAAATCTTTTTCTAATGTGTCCAGATAATGGCCTCTGAATTGATGAGGGATAGCGCTTTCCTGGACGTCTCCCTACCATCTCCGCTGCACATAAGTTTAATTTGTTCTTCGACATTTAAGTGCTGTTGTTTGAGGATGCTGCTGAAAGGGCACAACACTGCTTAGGGGCCTCCAGAGTGGAATTACACCAGGTGGCAATGAGGTCACCGAACAGCCATTGGCGCATATACAGTTTCTTGTAGCATCATCAGGATTTCCTTACCGGACTTCATCTTCAGATTTTCTGCGACTTAGATGCGTGTTCTTGCTTTGACACCAAGATGCACGACTCCCATTCTTTCCTTGGTTCGGGCCCTGACTGTACGCCTCACTGCTCTACCCCGTTTCATTACCTTATTTATAAAGTTAGGTGCCTGAAAGCCTTAAATGGCATTTTTTACTCAGCGAGAGCAGTGGTGCAGATCATGGACCAGAATGGGCTTGCGAGGTAAATGCAGCGTCTGACATCTTGCACGAGATACACAGAGATCGCCCCGTTTATTCTTATCGCGCAGCTGTTTGGATGTTCAGCCTGAGGGAGAAAGCCAATGAGCACCCCTGGCTCGTCTGATACTGCTTGTCAGTGCGGCTCACAGCCACATATCTGATCACTGCGGTGAAAAACACATTTGTAGCTGTTTTGAGATATCATAGGGTCCTGGTTTAAATTCTGCTGCCTGGAACTCTATCACATGGTTTTCAGCAGTGATTACCCCATGGTCCTGTGGGAGGAAATGTTAGGTAGCAGCACATGTTCCACACATGATGCACACTGGAGAGGAGTAGCATTGCATGTGTTTTTAGATGCGATCGGTAATGATGTGGTCAATTCTCTGTCACACAAGAGGTGAAAAGAGGCATATGCACTATAGATTTGTAGTCATGAGATACTTTGATCGCTCAAGAAAGCTCAGAACCGGGGTAGAAGTGGAGTGGATGGATGTGAAGGCTACAAGTTCAAATCCTGCCTATTGCTGTAGTACCTTTGAGCAAGGCATCTACCCTGAATGACTCCACTAAAATTTCCTAGCTGTGTAGATAATGGTAAGTAGCTTTACCTTGTTAGTTGTTTTGGAGAAAAGCATCAGCTCGACGTATAAATATTTCACGGTATGTTCAGTGTTTCCCATGTGTTGCATTAATCATCATTAAAACTAATATTCAGGTCTCTTTGTGAATAATTTAGCATGTACAACGTGGTTTTCTGGATGGCACAGTGGTGTAACAGGTAGTGCTGGTGCCACACACGTTCTTGGCTCTGTGTTTGAATCTGACTTAGTCTGTTGGGAGTTTGCGTGTTGACATGTTTTGTCCATGTATTCCGTTTTCCTCTTTCACAGTCCAAACATGTGCTTCGGATGAAGGGGCGACACTAAACTGCCTGTAGCGCGTGTTGGTTTGGGTGAATGAGTGCACATGATTGACTTGTGATGGACTGGCGTCCCATCCAGGGTGCACCCTGCCTGATGCACTATGCTTCCAGGATGGGCTCTGGACTACCATGACCTAGTGCTGGACAAGTGCTTCTTGATGACGGATAGATGGAAATTTGTTTTCCATTATAGGGTGTGAACTAGAAAGTCTTTAACAGTAATATAACACAACACTCATTCAATCAAATCATTCCGGTCAGTAAATTCAGATACACTGATTAATAAACTGGGGGTGCGGTGGCGCAGTGGGTTGGACCACAGTCCTGCTCTCCGGTGGGTCTGGGGTTCGAGTCCCACTTGGGGTGCCTTGTGACGGACTGGCGTCCCGTCCTGGGTGTGTCCCCTCCCCCTCCAGCCTTACGCCCTGAGTTGCTGGCTTAGGCTCCGGTTCCCCACGACCCTGTATGGGACAAGCGGTTCTGAAAGTGTGAGTGTGTGTGTGATTAATAAACTGATATCTGTTTTCACAGTTCCTTTTGCCTTCTGAGAGGACATATACACTTCATTCTGAAGAGTGTGTTCATAGCTTCAGATTTGTGTACATGTGCATTAAATAAAAAAAATTTTACTTTTCAAAAAGAAAAAATCTATCTATATAAAATAGGAGTCTATTGATGTTTTTACACAAGTTAACTCCTGGTAATTCCAATGGCCATCTGATAATATTTTCCCAGATCTCTTTAGAATTTTCAACCTTTTCCGATAAATATGAACAAAGTGTAGATTTCAGAACTTCCTGTTTCACCAAGACATGTTCCTTGTCACATTTACGAGATAAAAATGTTGATGTCTTGGCATCACCCACACAGTACTGTGCTGGAATAGGGAGGATTTCTAGTTTGCAAAATGGAGAGCTTTGGTTGTTTACTGCTATGGTTGAGCACTAAATCAGCAATTCTGGATCCTTGACTCAAATATGTTTAATGGTGTTCAACAGCTAAGCAGCTAAATCATGTATCCTGTTGTGTCAGTACACTCTTACGAAACTATTTCTGTTGAATTCCTCTTTCAAAATGGAAATATAAGTGGACTTTTACTCATTAATTCATTATTATGTACAAATTAATTCAGTATCATTAATTTTATGATGAATATGTGTGTTTAGTAATGATAGCGATAATGTCAGGTGAATTTATATTTTAAAACCTCTTGATAAATGTCCTATATTTAGTAATCTACTGTCCTTTTAAAAGTGCAGACCTATTGTTCAAATATTAACCACCTATTAATATTAAGCTGGAATTAAGTATTTTTTAAGGTTTTTCCTCTTCCTTTAAATAATACATGCATTTGATGTGCATATTTGTGGAAACATCTGAAAAATTGAAAATGGAAAATGCTTTATCACACTGCAGTATATTTTTAAAAAAGGAATGTCAGTTTTGATGAGATAATTAGAAGTATTATACGTCTAAAGCCCAAGTTAGCAGCTTTGATCAATGTCCTCCTGAAGTGCTTGTTCACTTTTCCACTGTTCACCTGAGATTAGCAAATCCTGGAAACTGATAGGAGGCTGATAGATCTTTCAGTAGAAAATCAGTGCTGGATGTCAGTCAGTTCTGCCAGATCCTTCTGATTTCCCTGTCATTTCAGGTTTTGTGAATTTGCAAAATTTTCATCATGCCATTTTCTCAAGAAATGCATTACCCATAAGTATACAGTTTGTCCCTAGCTTATCTTAGCTCCTTCCCAACAACAGTCAGAGGTCATCATGTATCTACAGGCAGCCCCCGGGTTACGAACTTCCGACTCACATGCAACCAGTAGTTACAAACCACCCCCGTAAAGCCTATTAAATTAAAAATTCAAGATTCTGTACATGCAATGATTTGTAATAACAAAAGGGCACTACTTTGCGACGCGCATCGAAACTTGCACGTCTACAGTGGTTCGTTGGCTCGTGGTCGCATGAGCCCGAGGTAGGACAAAGACTTCATTCTTTTCAGTCAGACTGTCACGCCCACACACACAACCTCACTCCGACTGTCTGCACCTGCCCGAAATCAGAGCAGTGAGGTATAAAGAAGCCGCACCTGCACACCCTGGTTGCGGATTCTTGTTTGAGAAACCCGTCCCTATCGCGCTATCGAGTGAACCAATGACAACGTGCCCATCAAACTAAGTCCCTCTGTAGTCAATCACTCGTTCCCGCTCCCGACATCCATGGCTCCTGACACTTGTATTGCCTCCTTGACTACGACAACGGATTCTCCCCAAAAACTACATTTGTACATCGACCAAACCGTGCCTGTCCCCCCCGGCCATGAATCTCACCTGCTCCCCCTGCGTACCAACAATACAGATCCCGTGACTGGGTCCATACACACCTACCTCAGTCTCCTACCTGCTCAGTATGACAGGGACCACGTTGCTGTTAACAGTGTCTTGTGTGTGTTACTGTATTTGCCTTTAATTTTTTTGTTTTTACCCTCTTAACCATGGCACCAAAGTGTAAATGTGATGCAAGTGATGATGATGCATCAAAGAAAAGGAAAACGATCACGATTGAAACTAAAGTGGAAATAATAAAGTGATCCGAAAAAGGTGAAACGCCAACAAATGTTGGAAACACAAATATTACAGTTTGTTTGTGTTTTATACCTACACACACATTCTCTCTCTCCTCCTCCTCTTCTCTCTCTATTATAAATACTGTAGTAACATTTATTATTATCTCTTTCTATGTCTCTCTATTATAAATACTGTAGTTACATTTACTATTATTATCAGTATTATCATTACTTGATTACATTGTGTTATTGTTACTGTATTGCTATATTAAATATGTTTTAGTGTATCCGGAAGGGTTTCTTTATTTGTTTTATGCATAGAAGGGTACATGATATACTGTATGCTAAGACAAACATTTGACTAACTGACGTTAGACACAAACCGTACCGAACTATTCCGACTTTCGTAAAAATCCGATTTAAAGACAAACTTAGGAACGAAACTCGTTCGTAATCCGGGGACTGCCTGTACATGTTTCAGTGCCTGTCCACAAATGTAAGGATCTCTTACATTTCCCTACGGTAGCAGATTTGAAACTCTGACGTTTCCCTCTTGGAGTGTTAGGATGCAGACATCAGTGAGAAGTCGAGCATCCATATTATGCTTGCAGGATGTGCTCTGGTCAGTATCCTGGTCAGTATCAGCAGGACTGAATTTTTTCAACATTACAAAAAGAATATTTTTATTTCTTTTTGGACATGCACAATACTTCTTGTGGTTTTGTTTTTCATTAACATAGCCTCTGTATTTCCTTGGTCGTTCAGGTATGACTTGTGCTTAAGGCAGAGCTGAAAATGTTGGCACGTGAGGTCTGTTTATTACTTTAACTGCCCTGGTAATAATGGCTAGCCAGCTGGAACCAGTGACTTTGGCTTTTAGTGCCGTGTAGCTTGTACAAGCTATATTTCGTATTTTAATTCGACTGGTAGGATTTGTAGTGAGAACTTTTTTTCACAGAGATATGCAATTATATTTTCTCTATCATGCAGTTATATAAGTGGACCAAGATATTTTTTCTTTTTAACATGTTCCAATAGATAGGTTAACATTTAATCATTTACTGCACTTAATATTGACAGGGTGGCCACAATGTCTGTTGGTACATTTATTAATAAGGGAGTGAGTTTGAGAGGCTATAAGCCGGTGCCCCTAGTCATAGGGCAGAGTTACTTTACCTGTATTGATTATGCAACAGCTATACAATATTCATTAATTAATTTCACATTACAGAACTGCACAATGTAGTATGATCTTTAAGATCACAGCATAATGTATTAATGAATAATGTATATTAGCAGCCTATTATTTTATATGCCTGGGTGATATCTTACAGTTTGAAAAATAAGTGTAGCATATTTTTCTCATTTGAGAAGTCTAAATGGTTTCGTTAGAATTGTAAAAACTATGCCGGAAAACTAAAGTATAAACTGAATTAAACTAAACCATAAAAACTATGCCGGAACAGAGAACTATAATAATGTGAGGAATAAGTAAGTTCACAATTAAAGGAAAAAATATCCATTGTAGGAAGTGTCGTTCACTAGCATTTTTATAAACGAAACAAAACTTTTCGTTGTTCATAAATAGGAGTTTTATGTAGCTGGTGAGATGTGTGTTTAGATCATATTCATGATAAGCCTGGTTTTTGCTGAACCGCAAATTTACTGTGTTTTGTCGGCTATATGACGTTGTTTTGTTATGCCATTTTGTTCTTCTGCCATTCACAGTGATTGTCATGTATGACTTACTGTTACGATGAAGCATGGCCGTCCCACAGTTCACTGGGATTTAATTGAGCATGAAGAGTTCTTGTCTGTGTGCCCTTTAAAACTAAATGTAGATTTCTCATGCAAAGGAGCGTTTTCTCCATCTTAGACTAATCCACCATGTTAACCTTTTATAACATTCTTAGTCCAACTCAACAGACACCTCTATTGAGTGAGCACTACTGTAATTCCAGCAGCTTGTCCAGCATGGAAAAATGGTTTTTTGAGTTATCCCTCCCAGATAAGAGCAGCGATCTGTGCCGACATTAGCCAGCCTATGTTAGCGTTAGTGTTATAGCTGGGCATCGTGCAGGGGAGTAACGAAAGAAGTCTTAAAGACTTGTTAACCTCATAAGTGCTTTCTCTGTCTATGCTTTCTCACGCAGCTTACTAGTGGAGGTTCAATTGTCAACGCTGAGGCAGTATGGGACCACGTCACCATGGCCGACCGGGAGCTGGCATTTAAGGCAGGAGACGTCATCAAAGTCCTGGACGCCTCCAACAAGGACTGGTGGTGGGGACAAATTGATGATGAAGAGGGATGGTTTCCCGCCAGCTTCGTAAGGGTAAGCGCTATGTAGATGTACGTACATGACATCTTCACAGTCACTAGTACAAAATCATTCTCTGGGTACGACCAATGCCATCAGTCACTCTCATGTTCCACCGTCATATACCGGGATGATACCAGTTTTTAAAATTTTTTTTTTTTTTCAAACTGGGGTTAATTTGAATTACCTAGAGTTATTTTAATTATTACTTATTTATTTTTACATTAGGCAGAATGCAGTAGTCACAAAAGTGAAATTTAAAAAAAGAAAGAAAATCTACCAGTGGCCATCTTGGAAGTACAAAAGTAGCGATTCTTATAGTTCAACCAAAAATACTTTAAAACCATAAAAAATCATTTTTATAAACATTAGTGTACAAATATGACACTCTGCTTATGCTGGCTATTTTAAATGAATAGCGATGATAAAGTCATGGATATGTGTACAATTTTTTTTCTTTTTTAATGGGGTGTGGGTTGCAATTATCACTTACCATCTTCATTTAGAAAGTAGAACATATTTGGTCATATTACATGGACTCTAAACCACAGTGGTCTTGTTGTTCTTTTCCAAGGTTGAACCCCACCCTCCTCAACCCCAAACAAAACAAGTTTTCTATATCAACCCTATAGCAACTCCAGGGGTCCAAAACACAACTTCCAAGGTGCGTTTTAGCCCATAAATCATCAGCTCCACCAAGTCTGTCCAAGTCACCTCCCCACAGCAATCTCCACACATCTGCCATTTTTTCTTTCGAGTTGCACACGACCGCAGCCGCATCTACTTGGTCACATTTCATCTCAAATGCAACATCTAACTGTGGGAAATCTTGCAGCTCAATTAAGTGTTACATTTTCATCAATGCATATGGATGGCATGAGGGTGCAGCAGGTAATGCTGGTGCCTCACTGCTGTGGATTAAAATCGTGCTAGGACTTTGTAGAATTCCCATGTTTTACCCATGTTTTCGTGGATTTCCTCCAGGTGCTCAGCTTTCCTCCGCAGTTCAAAGATACGAACCGGTAACTTTAAATTGCCCTTATGGTGTGTGTGTGGAAATCAATGAGTAAGTGTGCATGATTCCCCTTAGTTGGACTATCTGGGAGGTACTGTGCCTCTTGGCCAATATGTGTAACTGGTAAAAGTGGTTACATTATTTACAGTACATGCAACATTTAACGGCACAATGAAACAGAACTTGTATTTATCCACCTTAGTTTAGAGATGAAGTCTGGATTTTCGTCTTTAGTTACAGCCATCCCAGGCTGCTAAAGTATATCCAATTTGAAGTCGTTCCTGTAACAGTCTACTTAAGCGATAGCAGGTGCATGTTGTGTAATAAAAAGTAATGTTGATTAATTTGAACTCAGAAGTAGAATACACTTTGGCTGTTCATCCTGCTCTGATTTTTCTGTTTTAGTTTTATTTCCTCGGAATGTCATTACGGAAAAAACTTGTAGAATTTAAACTAGGTATGTGGGAAAGTAGCATATTTTGATCTCACTTACAATTTTACTTAAATTATCAGAATTTTGTCGTGTTTAATATGAGTGGTCATTAATTCCCAGTGTTGCAAACAAAATATTTTTTGAGAGAAATGCTTATTTAATAATATTTTTATTTGCCAGTACAGCGTTATTCATCTCTTTGATGCTTGTGCCACTGCTGAGATTGTGAGCGGAGAAACACGGACTCTTGGCTGTCCGCCACACCGAAGATGCCAAGCGGGGTCTGAGGGGTGGCAGGAGGGAGGTGTGAAAGCTGTTATCACAAGGCCGTGGGGCCTTTCCCTGCTTCGTTGTCTTTATGGCTGACCTGTAAAACAATGGAGCCACTGGCTGGCTTTCCTGCGACACAATGCCAAGCAGATTAGAGAACAGATTGGGAGCCCACTCCTGTGTGGGACTGCCCGTGCCTTCGTGGCGGACTGCGCTGTAATGAAATTTATCTTCTTTGTGTGTGACTTTTATAGGTTGTGATTTAAAGGGGAAGAGTTCCCCTTGATACTTTTTCAGAAGCTAGATACAGACATTGCTATTCTTAATGTCTTAATGCCGTCAGTACAGTCAGTTCTTCTGTACCTGTACTCTGTGTCTATCTCAAAGCAAAATAATCCACAAACTTTATATTGAATCGCCTTTTTTCAATGCGCTGTTCATCACCCTGATATTCTTTCTGCACACAAACCTTTTGTCAGGCACTGTTTTCTAACGGTCTGGGAATAATGTTGAGCTTTCCTTTTACCTACATTTTTACTGTTATTTCGTTTTTTATGCTCTGGAAAAAGTGGCTATGGTGGAAGGGTTTACTCATGTAATTTGACTGTTGCAGTTGCATTTGTGTGTTTTAGTGTTAAACTGCAGATATTGTTTCATTTGGGTCATTCTTTTTCATTTTATCACATCATTTAAATATTTATATAGGTCCTATACACTGCCTGTTAAGACTGTTTTATTTTTTTTTTTTCTCTGTTTCATTTGAGATGGGGGTGCGGTGGCGCAGTGGGTTGGACCACAGTCCTGCTCTCCGGTGGGTCTGGGGTTCAAGTCCCGCTTGGGGTGCCTTGTGATGGACTGGCGTCCCGTCCTGGGTGTGTCCCCTCCCCCTCCGGCCTTACGCCCTGTGTTACCGGGTTGGCTCCGGTTCCCCGTGACCCCGTATGGGACAAGCGGTTCTGAAAATGTGTGTGTGTGTGTGTGTGTTTCATTTGATTTTATTCATGTCTGTGTAATCTGCAGCAAAAACTGATGACATGGACAGGCTGCAGATATTTTTGTTTTGAGAAATAAGTTGAGGTCACAAAGATGATTCTGTCTCATCTTTTTGTGCTAAGTGCTTTCTTTAGTACGACATGTGGAGTTATTCCCATATGGAGTAATTCCCGTGGAGGAGCTTTTGCTGCACTAGAACGAAAACTGCATGTTTTCAGAATGATGTACGGCCAACTGAGTGTCACGCTGATCTGTGTGACGTGTCTTTTGATTTCAGGTTGACCTGTGTCTTGGTTTCTGTATGGATTTTGTTGCAGCTTGTGGAGTAAATGGTTAGCTTGCCTGTGCTTTGTTGACATTCCAAGCCATTTTGGTGCTGGGCATCACCTCTCCCACTCTTGGAGTTTTTGAATTTAGATGTCAGTTATGAAACCACATCTGAGATGACATCGAGCAATGAGGCAGGACCTACTGAGAACAGGAAAGAGACGAGCAGGGCTGGATACATGCAGCATGGAGATAGCTTTAAAAATAACAATAATAAAATATATTAGGATCTTTTTTGCAAAAGAAAAGCTATTTAAAGTCCACTTTTATATTACTGCCAGCAGGCATTAAGTAAGTTGATTTTTGCAGGTCCAAGTGCTTTTCATGATTTGTTTTCTAATCCTATCAAATTATCAAAGAGCTTTATGTGAAACACTCTACTGCCCGAGACCTTAAAATAGTTGTTCATACTGTGTCTCTTATTCTTGATATGTATTCTGTCATACAGGATGACCAGGGTCATGAAAGAGCAATGGACAATTTCTGAAATTCAGCTTCTCAGTGTATCCATTTCATGTAATAATTAACTCAATTATTAATTCATTGATTTTATCTATATATTAGCATTTTAAATAAGAAAATGTTAGTAATCAGTTCTGCCTTACAGTTAGTGTTCTGCACTTTGCCATTGGCAAGTGTCTGCAGAATGTGATTTACTCGCACCTCTCTGACTTCCGTTTTGTTTTTGGATCTATATGGTTGCTTATTGGTTTGTTACACTTTAAAATCCCACGCTAGTATGTGCTTTGCTTTGTTATGCCTCACAATGTATGCTTTAAGCATCATCAGTGTTAACTGTATCAGTCATTTGCTTAGGTTTGAATAGAAATGAATAGGTCTTACGTTTGCTTCTCATTTTCTAACTTGCAGTTCAGATCACTGTGACCCTCACTGGATAAGCAGTTGATTAGACTGGATAGGTTAACACAACCATACTCTTTGAGTGTAACTAATTCTGAGACTTTTGTGGCTCCTTGCACAGAGCTGCTTGCAGGTTGAGCTCTTGAACTGTTGAGCCAAAACTGGCGCTCTTCGAGAGGCCAGGTGCTCGAGCTCAGCCCATAGCTCTGATCTGAGCTATGTCATCCACTGAGTATGAAAGGAAGCTGCACGTTGACAAGGGAGGGATAAGCCTGTCAGGATATCCTGGCTGGTCGCTGCTTAGGAAGCCCTGTGGATTCCGGCTGGTGCCTGTCGGTTTCAAGCGGCGGGAGAAGGCTATGCTCCAGTAATCGGCTGCGGTTCACATGGGATGACGGTGTCTGACCCAAAGAGCGTGCAAAAAAAGGCAGTCGTTCAACTTCAAAGCGTCTGGCTTGGCATTCAACGGACAGTGGAAGTTTTCAGAACCTCAGAACTGTGAAAAAAAGAACTGCGAGTAAAAACCAGAGGAATTTAAAACAAGGGAAGGAATAGGTCAAAGAACAGCTTTAATATTCAAAATTAATTTAATTAAAAATCACAAATTAATGAATAAATTCAATCAGTTGAAATTGTTCAGAATTTTTTTGGTTTCTCCACTGCTTAGAAAGTGGATTATTGTTGTGTTCTTGTGTGCTTAGTCGCCTCGCATCTAGACATTGAATGAAATGACAGGAACAGTTATCACTAGTCCTCCATCAGTAGACCCGAATTTTAATTTGTAATGAATGTCACATATCTCTCAGAAGCAGGCCTAAAAACAGTCATGAACAGATTTTAGATACAGCCCTAATGAACATAAGCAGCAGCTGTAGCCTTAGACACCAATAATAAGCATTTACTTAAATGCTTTATATTGTACAATTTCCAATGATATGCCAGATATCAACTTACTCTTGGTTGCTCACAAAGGCCTGATATTAACGAGGAAACTGAGGGCATCAGATGTGCGCTCCTCCAAGTCATGTGTTCATCTGCTACACCTTCCCCTCATGCTGCAAATGATCTGGTGTCGTACTGTGGGCTAAGCACTACTGGGAAGGGACACTCGCTAAATGGAAATATACTAGAAACCAGTGACTGGATGGAGCGGCATACTGCAGGCAGCCAAGGATGGCACCCCATCCGATTCCCTTCTGTCCCTCAGCTGAACTAGTCCAATTTATATATGACTTCAAAAATCTTAGGGAAGAAATAGCTTTGTGTAGATGGACAGCATCAGATAATGGTGAGGATGCGATTTTGAGTTATTTTTGCCCAGCCATGATGTCATGTATCAGTGCGGAAGGTGGAAGACTAATAAAAGGCACAAACTTGTAACATACAGGTTACCAGCTGAGTCCCAGTCTAAACTCAGGTAAGTCTTCCACTTAAGACAGAATTCCGTTACAACAACCTCATCATAAATCGACTTTGTCATTATTCATAAACCCCCTTATGCTGTCCTGCATAAACCATAAGGATGTGAAAACAATTAACATGCATGAATGCTACATTGTTTAATACAGCTTTGTTATATAGTTTACTTACTTCACAAACTATTCATGCTAAAAAAAAATACCGATATAGAATAATAATAATATAAATACAGTAATGTTGTATGTATATTCATGCAGCTCTATTATATTTGCTTTCATTTCTAAATATATTTTCTTTCACTTTTTATTTTTTGAACCACCAAAATAATCATGTTTTTGCTTGCTTCTTTTGTAACAAAGTAACTTGAATGGAATCACAAAAGAAACAAATAAAACAGTGTAAATGAAACAACAGTGATAGGCACACTGACTGAGTCAATAAAAACTGCGGGTGCCTTGTGGCAGTCTGCCCAGCTGATGCTATCGTACAGCAGATGGAGTGGTCCACGTTAGACATTATGTTCAAACATTGGCACTGATTTATGATAGAGTAGGGCTTATGGAGCGGCCATCAGAAGTTGGAGACCTTGTAGGTGGTACATCTTGTAAGTTGAGGACCACCTCTACTGTTCTAGTACCTTTGAATATAATACCTATTCTCAGTTGATACAGTATAAAAGTGTCCTCTAAATATGTAAAAACTGTAAGTTGCTTTGGTTAAAAAATAAAAAACACCTGCTGTATTAAGTGTAAACAACCTCACACACATTGTCTGAAATCGCTTGTCACAAGTTGGGGGAGGGCAGTGAGCCGGAGCCTAACCCAGCAACACAGGGTGTAAGGCTGGAAAGGGAGGGGACACACCCAGGATGGGATGCCAGTCTGTCACAAGGCATCCCAAGCAGGACTCGAACCCCAGACCCACCAGAGAGCAGGACCTGGCCAAACCTGCTGGACCACCACACTCCCCTTGTAAAGGGACCTGACTTTACAAAATGTTTCAGACTGTGTCTGCATAAAATTGAGAAAGGGGAACATATTTGCAATGACGACAGTGGACATATGGGTCTAGTGACAGGTCAGAGAGCATGCTGTTGAGCCTGAGCATATTCAGGGCAACAAAACTGTCAGAATGCCGTTGATCCAAGTTCGGTTTGGATTTCATGAAAATAAAAAAGTGTGATTGTTTGGATTTCGGAGACCACACCTACCCATCCTAGGAGTCGAAACAATGACCTCCGGCAGCAAACACCAAAATTAGTTCCGTTTTGAGGATTACACAAAGTGACAGTTTCATTTTCTCGGGCTGCCGTCACGCTTCATTGCATTAATGCATTTCCGGCTGTAGCATCTCTTCAGACTTGGGAAATGTCTTGGACTGTAATTACAGTACATGCTAAGAGGCTACCGTATCCATTATCGTTTGTTGTCTGTAAAATTTATTCATGGAAGGCCATTTAAAGGCTACAGACATGTCTGGAACCTCTCCTGCCTTTTTCAAATTCATAATTAAAATATTTAAATTGTAATTTGTTTGCTACTTGTTTGTTCCAAAATTTCCTGTTCCAAAATGTTTTTATGGTGTCCCTTTCTGTGTTACAAAGTTAGGCGTTGGCCTCTGGTTCACCTAATTTCAGTATTACAAGTGCGATGCATCAAAGTTAACTGCTCATATCTGCAGTTTCTCACACTAAGGCAAGACGTGATCAATGACATTTGGTGTTGATAATTGTAATGATGTGTTTCTTAACTTTTTTACATGTTGACTTATTAAGACAAAACTGCTGAGCAATAAGTCTTTTGTTCATATTTATTTGACAAGAACGTGACTTTTGATGTATTTGGAAAAGCATCAGTTTGGCACTCATTATTTATAATGTACCTGCGCTATTGTCCTTTTAGCTTCCATGCTTTTTGTGTGCTCCGACTTGATTTAACTAATATTTCGCTCCCTGTTTGTCTGCAGTTATATAGCCCATTTGACTGAAAGTACGTTGCTCTGGAATGTCGTATGTCAGTTTATCTTTAGTAAGAGGTAGTAGTGGTAAAATACAAGGCATAGCATTGTTATTTCTGGATAGGAAATGATTATATTATTTATTGTGAGAGCATCCTTACGTCTGATCCAGTCTAATTTAGATGATGCTGATTTAATTTGATAAGCAAATAATCAATCTTAATATGTAATTACTTTAGAGATTATCACTGGGCCAAGATGTGTAGCACATACCATTGCTCCTGACCTACGGGGGTAGTGATGACATCCACGGTGCTTTTGCAAGCGAGTCCCTACTCAGGTTCGATGTTCTGTTGCCACCAGCTATGGGCCAACCAGGAGGATGGCGCTGTGGAAGCGGTGGAGGGCTCCAACGAGGTACAGAATGGCCACCTGGACCCCAGCAATGACTGCCTGTGTCTGGGCCGCCCACTCCAGAACCGAGACCAGATGAGGGCCAACGTGATCAACGAAATCATGAGCACAGAGCGGCACTACATAAAGCACCTGAAGGACATTTGCGAGGTAGCTAAGCAGCTCTCTCATAATTAGCAAATACAGCTAATGGCTTTAACAGCATGTGCACTGGATATTTCTTAAAGTAAAACTATGCAGCCAGCTCTTACTTTTTTTGTGTGTTTTCTTGGCACCATCAGAACTGGAGTCCTCCATGCATTAATTTATTTTTAAAATCATATTTCATTTGTATTATTTTTAAACTTGATTCCTGTTATTTACAGTGTGTTTTTTTTGGGTGAGATTCCCACCTGGCACATTTGAAATTACTTTCCCAAGCATCCCCTTCAACCATGATGCTTAACTTCAATTCTTAGCCCTTGTCACCTAAGCAATTATCATGTTTGTTGTAAACTCCTGACTTGAGAAATGATTTGCTATAATAAGCAAATTATGAAAAACTACAGGGATTGAGGAGCTGCACACAGCTCACTTTCTTACGGCAGCATAGGTCCCACTGGGCATTTCACTTCAGACTGACTCACTCTCAGGAAAGTGTGGCTTTTCACACATTATAGTCACTGCAAGTGTACTCTCTTGTATGAGTATCCATTGCAAAGTTGAGATTCTTTTCAACATTTCTGTTCATCATCATGTCTAATGTTTAGTAGTAGTGCTTTTGTTACTAATGTAAATTATGTTATTATTAAGCATTATTATTGATATTCTTAAACATGTACATTTTGCTTAAATTGTTCTTTGGAATAAAGAAGTAGCTGAAATGTAGCCTAGCCACATCGTTACCACAAATAGCGTTGTGTATGTCTGTGTACAAAGAATGTTTATTCATAAAATTATGGACTGCATATTGACCACTTTATTTTGAATCACTGTTTCATCCAAGAAGCTCTTGATGCTCTCTAAGCAGCCAAAGCTACAGTCTTCGGAAGATTTATTTTTTAAAGTAATAATCTGTGATTCTGAGAAGGATGAACCTAAAGTGCAGAACCACTGCAGAAATAGCAACTTCTCCATCCCAACGGGTCTCAACTCAATAGATACTGTAACAGACACTGTGTTTTCAGTCTCTCCTGAGCTGTGCACACAGCAACGCACATGAAAATATACCTGAACATATTTCATAGATTTTTGTTTATTTCAGCATCTCCCCCCCTTTTCCCAGTTTCTATTTCAGTCCACCTTTGTATATGGACATAGTGTTCATGTCTGAACCCTCAGCCAAACACCAAGTGGTTAGCAAGCTTGTAGAAAAAACACATAATAAGCCTATCACAAATAAATACACCGTTAATATGACTGGAACTGTAAAAGGAGTGTGAAGTGTCCCATGAGTTATCCCGGTTTTTCTACAAGGTTTGGAGTTTTATTGTAGTGGTGAATTCCGACTGAGAAAATGAGCCACTAAGTGGCTAAGACTGCTGCATGGAGGACGTACGACGTGCAGATCCCCTGTAGACCAAGCAGTCCTCCAGCTGCAGAGCTGCTTCGTACTGGAGCAGCTGCTCAGATCATTTTTTTTTGGGAGATCATAGATGCTTCTGTGTTTGACTTAGTGGAAAATTTACAGTAAATAGTTATGCATACCAAGCAAACCATAGCATTGTGCTCTGTTACGTGACTGAAATGAGATAGCAGGCTTTGCTCCACAACTGCAGCAGAAATAGAGTTTTGCCCTTGAAGAGGTTCTCAATTTTTTGCAGTTTTACTTATTCTGTGTATATAGCAGCTGTTGGTGAATTACACACAACCACAGATACACACAAATTGAGAAACAAGCACAGAAGTTTTGGTTTTCATGTCTACCATTCATGAAATTTTAAGCACTCCTGAAACACTTTTCATTTTTAAAAAAAAACAACCGCTGTCAGAATTTATTAATACAAAGATACCTCTCAGTCTATCTCAATTTGCATAATCCCTCACTTTTTCAGTTTTATACTAGAATGTAATGTACAACAGATTTTCCATTACCAAAGACTTATTCACATGAAGCACCAGCTTCCACTTATTACTTGACTGAAACGCATTCTGTGACTCTCTACAAAAAACCTTTGCACACATATTTCAATAAGTGCTTGTGTCCATGTAGAAACTTAGAAAAAAAGAGAATATAATTCTAATTCCTGGAAACATTCTTCATTTTTGGAAAAATCTGTAAAAATGTATCTGTTAATCTGTGACATGGTGCCTTAGTTTGGTTTTATTGCTTTTGTTATTTTGATTTCAGGGTTATCTGAGACAGTGCAAGAAAAGAAGAGACATGTTTAATGACGACCAGCTCAAAGTCATATTCGGAAATATCGAAGACATCTACAGATTTCAGATGGGGTTCGTTCGAGACCTGGAAAAGCAGTACAACACAGAGGAACCGCATCTCAGTGAAATTGGCCCATGCTTCCTCGAGCATGTGAGTAGCAGTGCTCACTTACACTGTATGTCTCGTGTTAAAGGCAAGGTAATGTGAGATAAGCACATTAAATACAAGAGAATTTACTTGGTGTAATAGTCTTTAAGTCCTAGTCTGTCCTTATCTGACAATATTGTCAGTGTTGCTATGGTCGACATAAAATTTTTTCAGATGAACAGTTGAAAGCAGATACTTTTTTTCATCATTACAGCCAAAATTTAAATCTTAGCAACATTACTTTAGTCTTGTATCAAAAAATGTACTGGAAGTGACATGAAATGACTGTATTGTCATGACTGTATTAGCAGGGTTTAGCAGATTTTGAATTTCGTGCCTTTTTCGTACGTTACCCTTATTTTGGCCAACATAACACTACCCATACATGGAAAATGAATGATGTTTCAAAATTTCAGAGGTGACAAATAAACCCACAGTAACCTTCACAAGGTACTGGCAATGAATAATAAGTTTCCTGGGTTTGGGACAGATAGATCATGGACCAGGAAGCTTTCTGTTACAGGTGTTGTGAACACTGCTGTGGGGAGCGGTGCTGGTGCCGCTGATTTAGTTGCAATGCCTCTTGTGAGTCTTGGGTCAAATCTGGAAACAGTGAACTGGATGGCCGGCTCATAAAGACCCACGATTCTCACTGAACATTAGCAACAACTGGAAAATAGAGACTGCAGTGATGGGTTCCGCCATCATGTAATTTTATAGTTCATTTGAACCAAACCACACAGCCATGCTCATTCAGTTAACACTTTTTTTTAATCATTTCTTCTTTCACATAGCTCTAGCGGTATGTAGTCAAATGTGGCAAATAATTTGAAGCTATAATCTAATGCTAAATATAAGGGCTTTTTAAAAAGCAAATTTATGTGGCTTTTTAGCATCCAAATGAGGTCAGTTTTGAACATCTAAACAAGCGTATGAATAAATGTGAATTAATTTATGAAGTCATTCCAGCAAATGTTCCTGAAAATGTATGCTATTAAAAAGCATGCTATGGTGTTAATCACTAAAATAAAGGCCAGATTTGGTATTACACACATTTAACACAAAGTAAAGTCTAAAAGTATCGATCTCAATTTACAAATGACTTTTATGTAAACGAGAGCATAAATCTGTGCATTACTATCTCACCTACCTTGTCTTGACAGATACAGATTTGAAAGAGGGATGGGAAGTTTCCATGAGAAAATGTGTATTATTCAGTTTTATTCAATATAGGCTGCAGAAAACTGTGAGCCAGCTTCACTGTGTGGCCCACAAGTGGCACTTTGTGCGTAATTATTCATGAATTGATTTACAGGGGTTTTCACATTTTGCCACATAAAGATGATTGCACGGCTTGGAGGCTGCATGGTTAGATCAGTAATCTCTCGAATGTGTCTTTATTCAGAAGCTGACAAAATGCTAAGAGGGTTATTCAAAGCTCCAGCACCATGGCTCCCAACTAGCTGGTCTCATAAATTTAGTATCTGAGCCAAATTGTGATTAAGACCCAGTAAGAAAATTTGATTTGGAATTCTGACGCCTTGATGCATGAACGCCGGCCTTGGGGCCCGTGCTTTTGTTTGCTCATGTGAGACTTCAGTAAATGGAATCAGTTTGGGTTTACCTTACTGTTAGATGGGAAAGTGCCACATCAGCTGAAGAAATTGAGCTCAAGATGGACAAAATATTTTATGTTGTTGGTATTTATTTAGAGTTGTTAAATATTATTGATGTGTTTTTGTCAATTTTGTTTCTTTTTCAGTGATTCTCATTCTTAATTTTATTTCATGAAATAAGATTTGGCTTCTTTGAAAAATGTGCTTCTCATCGGTTGCAGGGAATAATTTATTCAAAAATACTAATTATAAAAAAATGAAATAAACCTATATTAAACAAGCATGCTCTAAAGAAGAGAATTAAGAACATGAGCATGCAAACTATTATCCACTTACAGTATACCAGTATTGACCTGCTCAGATTAATCAGTCATTTTCTATTTACGCATACATTATAATATACCTGCTTTTATTTGGTTTGTCTTTCTTTTTCCCTAAACATAGATTAGTCATCAGTTGACAGTAAATTAATTTTGAGTTTTTGTGTATACCCAAGTAATATAAAAATTCTTCATTCACTCTGTGACTCCATTTAATGAAAAGGTGATGGGTTGTGGTGTCCTGACACATGTTGAATTGCAGAAATTGTATACAAACATGGGGACATCTGGTCAGTGTCCGTAGTCATGCCGAGGGCAGCATTGTGCTGTATGTTGTTTTACAGCAAGATGGCTTTTGGATCTACTCTGAGTACTGCAACAATCACCTGGATGCATGCATGGAGCTGTCCAAGCTGATGAGGGATGGCCGATACCAGCACTTCTTCGAGGCTTGCCGCCTCCTACAGCAGATGATCGACATTGCCATCGACGGGTTTCTGCTCACACCTGTACAGAAGATCTGCAAGTACCCCCTGCAGCTGGCAGAGCTGCTGAAGTACACAGTCCAAGAGCACAGGTGGGACAGCCTCGAAGCTTCGCTGATGCCTGTTCGTATAAGCAAAATGTACAGTTATACATGCAAAATGGCAAGCGGAACGGCTGTTTGTGGCTTGAGGAGTAACGCATCTCTAAATTTTGACCTTTAGCCGCTGTAGGCTCACCTGACAAGTCCGTACATGTAGATGTCTTGGCCAACATAGTCAACCTTCCAACCCACGCCCCCTCCACCCCGTGATGTTACTGTATGATCCACCGTTGAGCCCTGATCAAAATCTGTACACTGTGTGGTTCCCAACTGAACCATGGACAGAGCTATATGGTTTGGCGTTCAAAATAGACCAGGTCAATATGAAGCTCTTTTCCCCTCATTTAAATCATGTCATTTGTGTTCTTGATTGAAAAAACTCAAATATAAATGTTCCAATTGCATGAAATGTACATAAATACAGTTATAAACTGATAGTCCTTTGATTGTAGTTCTCTTTGCCCTTTAAGGCTCCAGTGACAGGAGATTTTGTTTTGGACTCATGTTTGCAAGTCTCTGCTTTCTGTCTGCTCAAATGGATGCAGCAGGTTGTCGTCATGGTTACTGTACTTGATGAGTAATGCCAAAAATACCGGCACTGTTGACCCTGCTGGCTAGCGTCAGTGTAAATGTCATTTTGAAACAGTCATGCTTTTACAGACTTAAGAGCAAAATCACTAACAGTTGCATGCACCTGTTTCTACTCAGCACAAGTTACCGCGTTTCTGTGCCCAAGTACTAAATGTACAAATGTGTATTATTCTAATGGCAGCACTGCAGTCTTTCATGTGCATAAGGATACTGTGCTACATCTTTTTGCCTTAATCTGGTCTCATAAAATGAATCCTGAAGAGTATTCAAAATAGCTGGATGAGAACAAAGTGCATATTCAGTACGTCTCCACAGCATTTGAAGAAAAGCTGATGTAAATGAAAAGGACCGATGTTCAGTAGTAAAGGTAACAATTCAAGGCATGAAAATGAATGAACGCGTGACATTTTGAAGAGTCTTTGTAAATGTTCATTTTATTTTTCAATTTCTTTTAAGAAATACAATATTTATTGTGGGGCGGAGTGCATATAGAACCCAAATAAACCCACAACTGGTGACATTTTTAGCTCCTCTGGTTTGGCGGGTAAGATTGATTAAAAGTCTCACATACCAAGGAAACAGAATATACAGAAAGAAACTGGCGAGATGCAATGACATCACCCCCTCGGCAACCCCACCCCCGAAACTACTGGTTGACTCTCGGCCTGCGTGTCTCCTGCAGTGACTACCGCTACGTGGCCGCGGCTCTGGCTGTCATGAGGAATGTCACTCAGCAGATCAACGAGCGCAAGAGGCGGTTGGAGAACATTGACAAGATCGCGCAGTGGCAAGCCTCTGTCCTAGACTGGGAGGTAAGGGTGACACGTTGCCTGTGGGGGATGGGGAGGGGAGGGGGCTGTTGGTTCCAATCAATGGAAACGCACTTGCTTGTCTTCTGGCTGCCTGCTTTCTGTTGTCTGTCTATCATGGTAAATGTTCTCCAGCCCTGCTTGTTTATACACAGCCCGTAGCAGCAAGGAACAGGGCCGGCCTATAACCTTTGCCAGGTCTTTGTAAATGACATGTCAAACATTTGTACACGTAAATACCTAAATTTCCACCAGGCTGCAAGGTAGCACTGCAGCACTTTCATGAAACCTTCATATTCGCTGTGTCAACCCTTCACGAGCAACTCGTAAACATTCATAAATCATGCATACCAGATGAAACTGTAGCCTTTATTAAAATTCTACTTTTCTCCTCACATTATTAGCATCTTTCTAACAGCACATCATCAAATGATTCAGCAGTACAATATGAGACTCTAATACATGGATTATATCACTGGTGCTGATGTTATTCACCACCCATTGTCTGTGATTTAGATGACATCAGATGCCTAAATTAGAGACCTTAAGTAGTAACAGGTGCCTATAGTAAAGTGACACTGGTAAACGCAGTAAGGGCCCATTCCAAAGCTCAGTGTTTTGCTTATCTAGTATATATTATTTTTTTCAGTTTTGTTCAAGTTTCTCTGTTCAGTTCAATGTATAGAGCAATCTTGTGACCAGAGTGACAAAAATGAGGCTTGTTTAAAGATTTCAGTTAGAACTTCTGTAAAGGAAAATTAGAAAAGGTTAGGATCAAAGCAATGCACATTTAATGAGAATGAAAGAAAAATACAGACAGATATACCATTATACACCTCACCTGTGCTCAGGCTTTGCTTTGGGCCAAAGAATAGTATTGACCCTCTTTTGAGTTGGCAAAAGCATATGGCCAATCTCTTTGAAGATCAAAATAGATACTGGTTAGTCTTTACGATGGGCATTTTAATGAGCATTTTTGCCTGCAGCATCTTTCATGTCTTATTAGTCTCTGTGCCATGAAACCTGCTCCTCGTTTGCATCTAATTAGAATGTGGCACCATATGGTAAATTGTCTAGCCAGAGGTGACCTCAGTGTTTTTTAGCTGTTCCCAAAAAAGGTATTCCAGTGGTAATTAGGCAGTGGCCTTTTTTAAGTTTACACTTGCAGAAACATTGCATTCCAGAGGATGCATTTTATTATTATTATTATTTTTTTTTTAAAGCAAGGAGTATTTCTGTCAGCCAGGAGAGCTCTTGATGTTTGAGGTTCTGCATTCGTGACTTGCTGCAGGAACATCAAAGACTACAGTTGAAATGATGTGGAAGCTATGGCCTTGCTTTTTAATGGGAGTTAAACCTCAGGAAACTAGTATTGCATGAATATGTTTCTAAATTAAGACTGTAGTCTTTGAAAAAAAGACACTTAATGACAATTTTTTTTCTTCCGTTTGTACCCTTTCGTTTTTGTGTCAGAATCATTCTCAATTCGTGTGTACAGCAGGGTACGTTACTGGCCTTATACATAAGATACAGTAGGGTGTGTATCAGAAGCTGGTTTAGAAGACATAAAAGTGTCACAGAAGATAAACCAGGTGCCATGCTCATGCCCTAGTTGGTGTGATGATATTACAGGGTCATCTCTTTCAGTCCCATTTCTCTCCCAGTCTCCTGACAGCTGTGCAAATGAGTCCAACACCATCTGCTATGATCATCTACGTATTTGCTATTTGAGTGTCACTTCGATAGGCACCTACTTGAGTGATGTGAACCAGCAACATAGTGGTATCAGACAGACAAGCTGTGCTTTGATAACCGTGTTTCTGAATCCAAAGCTCATTAATGGCCTGTTGTAATATGAAAACTCGTGTTTACCTCAAGGTGATTTGTGGCTCTGGAGAATGGTGTCCCTCAAATGCATAAATGTGAATGCAAACGTGAAATTCTGAGTGTAAAAAGGTGTTAAAATCCAGTGCAGGAAACAATAGTGGTGGAACTGAACTCATGACTGTTGGTTTATGTCATTTCCCTCAGAATTTAACTGGAAAACAAATGACGGTTTTAGCATTGCTTTCATCAACAAATACATTTAATGCATTTAATACGATTAATTAAAATATTTCATTTTAATCTCAAAGTTGCCAGAACAGAACATTAGATTTTTTTTTAAGCTCTCAACTGAAAATGTCTAAAATTAGCACATCTTTGATGTAAGGAAATTATTCTGTGCACTGCAGCATGGCTTTGTGCTCAGATTCTAGTTGTCATTGAATCGGTATCCGGCTCTGGAGTAGCTGCCTGTTTCTCTGCTTTCTCAGCAAAAATAGACCCATTTGCATAGCAAGATCAAGCACGGTCTGCTTCCTACTGCTCTCCAGGCTCCTCTTTAATTCAAGGCACAGGGAAACAACTAGAGGTTACTTCCAGATTACAGAGCGGGGATGGGGCACAGTTACGCAATAATGTGTCAGAATTGCCAGAGGTCGCCTCCCATCATGCCGCATGCCTTTTCTTGCTGAGTTATTAAAGCGTCACCAGTGTTGCGTAATCGTAAAATACGTGAGGTGCGGAAGTTTTCTGACCGCTCCCGCTTTGGTCTTGCTTGTAGCATGAGGGTACGTGAGAATACCAAAACAGCAAATGTGACATTAAAGGTCACTTTTGTTATGGCTTTCTTTGCATTTGGCAAAAATGACTGCTTCCGAGTGATCCCAGTTAGGTAATTTCACCAAGTCCACAGTGCAACATTGACTGTAATATAAAAGAGGAAAGATACTCAACAGATCATGTCAAAGTGAAGACTACACGATGATGATGCAATAGATGATGACATGATGTTGCCCAGGGAGCCTTTTGTATTTTTCACTTCACCTTCAGCAGGATGAACAGCTGCAATGGTGCCTTTCATAGTCATGGAGTAGTTACAGGGCTTCTTTAAGTAATTCCAGGAGACAGATTTCAGATGAGCAGATGAAGCCAATCAATGAGCATCTCTTGAGTCCAGCGGCACAAGCAAGCAGTGAAGGTGACCTTTCTACAGTAATTAGTGGGGAGGGCCAAAGCCTTGTAGGAGAGGTCTTGATGACGGATAGCCTCATCAATCACTCCCAATCCCCGGCGAAACTGCGGCGCTTTCTCTGGTGCTAATGAGGGACCCAGGTCTTTGGAAAGATGAATGGAGTTCTGCAAAGCACACCGGAAAAAGATAGATGAGCGCATTCATCCACGAGTACTTGGTCTTAGAGCAATGGGTTGCACCGTGGTTGTTAGAGGAGCAGTCATAGCAGGTGCAAGGAGGCTTACAGATCACGAACAAAAGCTACTTCAGTGAAAGATGCTGCCTGCACCCTGACTGTGTAGTGAAAGCTGTTTATACAATGCTAGCGCTTTCCCTCCCAGTGTAACGTTAACAGGGTTGGACACAAGTTGACCTGAGGCCCTCAACATTTTCATTCCCACTTTCAGTCTTGTTTCCTCTCCTAAAACTATGGTCGTTTTTTTTTAAACTCCCAACCATTGCCGTTTTTATCAGAACTGCTTTTTCTTGCCTTTCATATTTGTTCAGGGCTTAGAGTTTCCTGTTGGGTAGGGCGCTATATCGGAACAAATTGAAAAATTGACACTTTGTCACCACCTGGTGTTCATGTGCTCTCACGTTTTAGCTAAACAGCTAATAATGTGGTCTTTTAACCGTAACATTTTAACTGTGCTGTCATATTTATCCACAGTGTGACATAACAGTTTATTTTTTTGGTGCTTTTCTATTTATTTATTTATTTATTAATTTATTCATTCATTCATTTATTTATTTATTTATTCATTTACTCACTTATTACTTATTGTTGTTGATTTGAGAGAACCTCTGCATTCTATGCTTTGAAAACATTGCTCTTTTTGGTTTGCCTGATAAATAGATCCTGACATATAGTTGACTGTGTGAGCAGTTTTAAAAATGGATGGGCAGAGAAATAGTTATCTATATACCAATTTAGTGTAGAAACTCTCCTTTTTAGAAGGTAGCCTTGTGGGGAATGGAAGGCAGTGGTTAGGGAGCACTGTGGTCTGTGATAATCAGTTCTGATTTGATTCTCTCAGGGAAAGAGCATTATTGTACTTTTCACTGTACAACCTTACCAAGGTACTTGTTTAACAGTGAAACATTTATTTTAATTGGTAAATGGTTAGAAGAACAAGCAGTGTGAACTGCTCCACACAGTTGACATAGTGTAGCATTGAATTTTTTGCTTAATTTTTAGTCTTTCTCACTGACTGTACCATAGTGGTGAAGAGAAAACTCACTTGAATGCTGAAACGAATTCCTCATGCATCTCGAGCAGCAGTTCTTAGCTTGCAGTCTGTGGATCGGGGGTCTGTGAAGCACAGGCTTGCTTCAGAAAGAGCACTAAAATATGACATCAGAGTAAAAATATGAGAAAAATATAACTGTTTTGTCATTATCTCTGACATAACTACGTAAAGATAGTAAATTATCAGTGGAATATCAGTGAAATATGTTTAGTGCAATGTTTTCTCTTAATTTCTTTGTGGACGTTTTTCTAAGAGGGGGGTCCTTTCACACACTATCATTAACCACTTGTACAAGTCAGGGTCGCACAGGTACGGAGCCTATCCCAGAAACATAGGGTGCACGGCTAATTAAGTACATGATGGACAGGACATCAGTCCCTCACAGGGTGTCCTTAGCTTTCATCACATTCTTAAAGGGGTTCGTGAGCTAAAAAAGGTTATGTAAAATTATGTTAGTTATGTAAATTTTCCCCAATACGTGTTGAAAACTTGCAACATGATCTGTCTACAAGTGTCGGGCCAAATCCATCAGACCCAAATCGCACATTCCTCCTAATGCACAGTGCAAAAAATATTGCACATCTGATATTATCTTTGATATTTAGTTCCTCTTAAAAAACTGCCTTGATTTAGACACCAGAATGTTTTACGAAGTTCCTCCGTAAAGAAATTAACACTCTAAATCTCATGTGCTCCCCCACATATTCCATCCATATCCGAAAATATTTGATTTAATAGAATTTTAATAATTAAATACGGTATAAATCATTCCAAAATCCTTGTCACCGGGCTGCTTGCGGAGAGCTCTGCGTCGGTCTAGGCTATAGAGTGACTGAAAACATAGGGAGGTTGAATCTGCTCAGGTGTAATGCACAATAAAGTTCAGGTGTAAAGCACAATAAGGCTGGACAATTAAGCAAAGCAGGAGCTTAGCCTCTGGCATTTGGCATGAATATTTTAAGCAAGCATAAAAACGCGTCACTGTCTCCTAACAATGATGAATTTCCCCAAGTCACGCGATCAGAATGAATCGCCCTGGCAAACCCATCTAAATCGTTTGTCACGCTTATCGGAGCCCACCTCTCGAACGTAGCGAATGTACAGTGCTATAATCGCCCCCTCGGGTCCTCGTTGTCCTCCTCTGTGCTAAAGCAGCATACAGCAGATAATGCCTCTGGAAGTATTCCTATGTTTGCACATTTTCATATTGAGGGTTTTGCAGAATCCGTGTAGAATTAATGCAGCTATTCTGTTGCTTCGCAGCTCGATAATAACTGGACGACGCAAAGTCCGTAGTTTGATTATTCCTGCATGTAATGGACAATTTCTAACCATAATTTTTTTTTCTTTCATTAGTTGTTTTTTATGCTTTTTCTGCTTGCTGCTGTGCTTGAATGAAGCTGTCTATTACATATGCACTTTTAACTGGGCCTTACTGACGAAAGGGCTGTTGCTCTTGTTTCGTCTGCAGGGTGATGACATTTTGGACAGGAGTTCAGAGCTGGTCTACACAGGCGAGATGTCGTGGATTTACCAGCCCTACGGCAGGAGTCAGCAGAGGGTCTTTTTTCTGTTCGATCACCAGATGGTCCTGTGCAAAAAGGCAAGCCACACAATATATAAAAAAAAACAAAATAAACACACATGAACAATGTGGCTTTCCTGTTTCTCCAAATATCTTTCTACTCCATAGCAATGCTTTGTAAATGTATTAATCGAAAGATTATACGCTATTCTACATGTCTTCAGTTTTGTTTCACAACTGACTTTCTGGCTTCGTGTAAACAGTATTAGATAGACAAAAGATTTTATATGGTACACTTAAAGCACTTTGAAAATACTAATAAGATTCAAATTTGTAGCTCAGCTTAATAAGCTTTGATTTTTTTTTTTATTGTAAAGTGTCAGGGAAGCTCTCTGTGCAGATTAATTATGGTTTCATGCACCTGAACTGGATTATTTAAAGCATTTGTAAATATTCTGAGCTTTTTATTATTCAAAATAAAGGAGTTAAGCAGCCTTAGAGAAGTACTTGGCGTAGAAAGGATACGGTATGAGAGAACTGCTAAGAGCAAACGCAATGCTTGCAGCATAATAGCCTGTATGTGTTTGTGAGTCATGATCTACTGGGTCAAGAGTTTGCACATTTGATTTGGTTTTCCGCAGGACTTGATACGCAGGGATGTGCTTTACTACAAGGGCCGCATCGATATGGACAGGTATGAGGTGATCGACACGGATGACGGCAGGGACGACGACTTCAACGTCAGCGTTAAGAACGCCTTCAAGTTGCACAACAAGGACACAGAGGAGATCCACCTCTTCCTGGCCAAGAAGCTGGAGGAGAAGATGCGATGGCTCAGAGCTTTCCATGAGGAGCGCAAAATGGTGCAAGAGGATGAAAAAATAGGTAATGAAATCCCTTTGAGACGTTGTCTGTGTGCGTTTGTGTTACTTCTCCTGAAGACTCCAGCTATTTCAATGGCGTTCTGCATTTCACTGCTGCAGCTTTGGAGAAAACCATATGTGGAAGCAGCAGTAATTATCTAATAAATAGCCTAATTAAGACAGTGAATAGTTTGTAAGGAAACCCAGTGAACATGTTCCTCAGGGGGTGCAACAACAAACAGTTTTTAAGATGTCATGTGTCGATCTTGTTACCTGAACTGGATCAAGACAGTGTGTGAGTTTATGTTTTGATTTTTTTTATTAATTTAGGTGTGAGGAATGTCCTTAGTAACAAGATATATAAACAAACGTCAAGTGAATAATGAAGCAGACTGCTAGCTGGCGTTCTTATCGTGTGCTTCTCCCTCTTTTTGCTTTTCGGTTTTAGGTTTTGAAATTTCAGAGTATCAAAAGCGGCAAGCTGCCATGACAGTGCGAAAAGTGACCAAACAGAAAGGTGAGGCAACAAAGAGACACCAGGTGATCCCTGACACTTTTTTCTTCTCTTAATCTTTCTTTAGAATCGCACCGCTCTGTCTCTCCATCGTTGCTCGTGGGCTGCGAAAAAAGGCACCTCTGCAGTCTGCTCAATTTTACGCTCTCAACAGGCAGCCGGCCAGATCTGGTCTGACTCCCGACTCGGAGCAAACGCCGCAGCCATTGTTTTTTGCAGTTCTTAATTGACACTGATCTAAGCTCTTTAATAAGAGGCCCGCACTGCGGACATATTGACAAGGCCTCATTAAAGATTAATAAAGCTGCATGAGGATGCTGCTTGGTGCCTGCTGTATATAGCACACTGATACAAAGTCTGGGTACAAAATTGATTTTGAGTAGGGCTCTATACATCTCTGATGCTTTTACATTAAGATCTTTGTTCATCCAGACTTTAATTTGGTTTATGTAACACTTGCGTTTGTTTCCCAAGGGCATTTGAAATACAGATTCTGTCACAGACAATTTGACGAACGGGACAAGCATGGGAGCTTGGACTGGTAAAAGTTTCGTGGAGCTGGTATTGGTGATGATCAAACTTTGCACTGTAACTGTATCAGAGCTTTATGAATTATAATGGTGCTTGTCGCGGACGAGAAGCTGTGCCTTACAAGGAGAATAACAAGAGAGCAATGATGTTAACGGCAGCCTGCGGTTTCAGCGGTACTCATTGTGGTATTAGAGCTGTCACACGGGTCCTCTGTGAACAGTGCATCATCACTGAAGCAGCAATGGAAAGACAGAGCAGGAAGTCTTTGTACTTGTTAACCTATATGCAAATGTCCAAGTGCAAGTGTTTAAAGCAGGGTGAAAGATTAATTATTCATGGCTACTGCCTGTTATCCAGTTACTTTCATGTTAAGCAGTAGTGTTATTAATGCAGACTGGTAGTCTGTCACTGCAGTGATATTTATCTGTATAAATACTAATATGCTGTGTGAGTTATAATACTATGCTTTCGTGTTTATAAATATGTACGTTTTTTAATGAAATTATTTGCACATTCGTACATGGGCACCTCAAGATGAAGTATTCTTTTGGATTTTCAGATTCATTTATAGATATCATCTTGAGAAAGATGGACATTTTATATGGACATGGTATGAAAATGATAAAGGTATATTCATTTAAAATGAGAGTATTATTATTACTAGAAGGGGTCGCCAGCATATCAGCAATGAGCTACCATGACTTTTAAAACATGTTCACCCCCTTACTTTGAAGTAAGGAAAAATATTCAGTTTTTGGGAAAAGAAAGTTTTTGTACCCATTTTTAACGAAAGACATAGATGCTTTTCAGTGTTTCGGAGGAATAATATTCAGTGTAAATTGGAGTAAGTGAACGATTCCATTTACTAGTTTACATAATATTTCTCGTTAATTGTATTTGTCATTTTATAATTTCTTTGCACAAATATTATCAGAACACAAATGTTATCAGACACATGTCATATGATGCCACAGGTGCAGGATACAGTGAGATACCCTACAAGAAGAGGAACAAATAAAAGAATTTAGGTTTTTTTTTTTTAAAACCAAATTCTACAGCTCGAAATAGTACTTTATGTACGCATTTGCCTGTTAATGTAACTTCTGCTCTGTGGTGTACCATTATGGTGATATAAATTAATCTCTGCACTCTCTGGGCCTAATAAGATCTCCCAATTGTTTCTATATCTATATTCTAACTATTAAATGCGATTACACATAGGCACTTACAGTGCTTTAGGCATCAGTGGTTCCCAGAGCAGTTGCTTGATCGGAAGTAGCTCTTAATAATGAAATGTTTGGCGACCCCTGATGTAGACTCTGAACTATTTTGACAAGATGCCATGGCAACTGCAGCTTTTTTCAATGCGCTGAGCAATGCATAAGCTTGCTTTTGAAAATATATTTCTAAAAATGACAGTAATGACTCAGTCTGGCCTTAGAGAGAAGAATACCTGGGGTTGTATTGTTTACACAGGGAATTTTCAGTACTTTACTGTTCTTTACTGTCCTCAAGAACATGCGTACAGTAAATCTGAAGTTTAGAAAACAGATCTATTGTACTGTGAAATAATACTTTTAATATAAAACTCATCACATGATGCCATGGCAACTTTTTAATATACATTTATGAATGAATTTTCAAACGCTTCTTTTAAATGGTTTTTTTTTTTATTTTTATGTTTGCTGACAAGTAGAAGTAGCTCAGCAGTGATTTTAAGTGATGTCAAGGAAATACTCAAAATACAGCAGGTAAAAATCATGTATTATAGCACTGCTTATTACTGTGTTTATAGAGATAGTGATCAGATGTAGGGTAACTTCTGTTTGATGGCAGCCAGTGCACTTGCACTTTATTTTGTGTTTTGCAAATCTGTTCCTGTGATGTTCGCTCTGAGCTGAATGGTTCCAGTGTTCCTTGTAGTAACAGTGCACTGTCCTTCTACCTCCTTCTTCCTCTTTCTGGTTCTCTTTCTGTCTCTTCTCCTGCGTGTCTGTATTTCTTTTTGCTATGTAGGTGTGAGCCAGAACAGGTCTTTGCCCCCATCCTACCCCCCACCTCTGGACCCCATGAATCCTGGACAGTACATGGTGGCAGACGGCTTAGCACAATCCGAGGTTTTTGAGTTTAGCGAGCCCAAAAGGAGCCCGTCTCCCTTCTGGCAAAACTTCAGCAGGTTAACACCATTCAAAAAATAGAGCAAGTAGGATCTTTTTTAGAAGGACTACCTTATTTTCGCTGAAGGACTATGCTACAATTAATTAAGGGGAAGTGGGAACAAAAACGGACCAAAGCTATTTGGTTGGAGAGTTGTTTGCAAGCATCAGATGACTGTACTACTGATTAACCACTACTGTTACCTGCATTACTGCTACCACAATGACTAAAATGAGTAGACCCTCCCGGAGCCTGTTGGAACCCTTGACCAAAACACTCGCATTTCTTCTATTTCGTGAGACTGTTTTTTTGTGTGAACTGTACCCTTTGGACATTAGAAAAAAAGGATACTTGAGAATTATTTTCTTGAACACGTAGCGTGAGATTCCAGCTGGAAGACACAAGAAGCACTAATCCTCCAAATGGTCGTACCATTCTGATTGTGCACTGTGAAACCGTCGGGCATTTTGCGTTGCTCCTCCGTTTGTTCTTGCTCTATGTTGGAAAGCATTACAACTTTCATTTTGTAAAGGCTGTTTCTGGCTGATAGGTTTTTGACTGGTGTTATTTTAAGTGTATATTGATATATTGATATTTTATTTATATATACAGTATATATATATTATATATATATATACACACACATATATATATAAAGGGATTATAGGATTATATATATAATGTTGAGTTTTAATCATCACAGCATAAAGAGGTCCAGTAATTCAAAAGTTCTGTATAAAAATCATATTCTTTAAATCATGTTCTTAGATTACAAAAAATCTGCATTGGTAACTCCCAATTTATTAAAGATATGTTTTAATATTGACAGTATTCCACTGAGGTATTTTAAGTAATTCAAAGTTTTTTAATTTACTTGGCACAAAGTTTTATCCAAAGTGATGTGCAGTGCTTACATTTGTGCTCCTGCCTTCACAGCGGCTTGCTTATTTTGAGCACTCCTGCAGTGTCCAGACTCAAGTCTTTTGGCACAGATCATGGGTCTGGACTCTTTCCCAAAGCCATCATAGCATTGTGATGACTGCTGTTCTGTGGAAAGTCAACAAACATAATGTCATTGTGCCAGAACGATGGTTTTGGGGAACAGAACCCAGATCCAGACTGCATCATTCACCAGTAGTGACTGCAAGACCACTGAGGTATTCTTGGCAATCACATTGGTTTGGTAACAAATGGTCAAATAGTATATGTTATGGCACCAGAATGAGTTTTGTTTTTTTTTGGGGGGGGGATTTTCTTTTTTTTTATAATCACACAAAGACAGAGGCTGTCATTTGTTGTCATCACTGAAAAGTCTTAATTTCTGTAAGAACCTTCCGGAACTATCATAATCCATGTTTAAGCATAATGCATTCATCTTTTTAATAAATAGTTTTAATTTGCTAGCTCTTCTAGGCTTATTTTCAAATTCATTTAAGTTCATTCATCATCATTCAGTTGCCACCAAGTTGATCTTTTTGAAAACTGTTACTTCTAAAAATATAGGGTTATACCCTCACTATCGCTGTTGCTATGGCACCACTTACCAATGCGTAGACGTCAAAGAATGAACTTATGAACTTAAAGTGGGTTCCCAGGTGAAACTAATAGAAGTATGTGTAGCTAATCTCCCCTACAATTCTTTAAAAGCAATATTGTACAGTATAATAGATACTGTATAATAGTGGTTTCTTAATATTTAGGTTGTCGCATATTATCTCTTATTTGTGTTTTCTTCAATTTTTTTTCTCTCACTTTGTTCATGGGAATTTTTGTAGGATTTAAATGTTCATTTTTTCTGTTAGTTTGTAAAACATCAGAACTCATGATGGAAATTAGTCTTTTCAATTTCTTATTCTGCCTTAATTTTCAAAATTCAGTCAAATTTTACAGTTCCATTCAATAAGGTCATGAGAGTTATATTTTCGCATAAATACATTGAGATTAAGTCAAAATTAGTGGGAAGACAGTTCTGTGCCCAGTATAGTATTGAAGAGAAATATCACCTCTTATTTTCATTGCACAGACAAAAACACTGATACCTTCTACAGTGCCTTCTGACTTTTTGCTTCTGAACCAAGTTTGTGGGCAACGCCAAAGCAATTGACACCAGATACTTAATGATCATCTGGCCGTATATGTTCCCAATTTTACGTTCTTTTTTGACTAAACTAAGACTATATTCAGTCAGCTACTGCAACCCGATCCCTTTAGGAACTTTGAGGGAAAGGGGCATTATGATGGTAAGTCAAAAAATATCTGCCATAATCTTTTTAAAGAAGGTAAAACATTATTGCAGAAACTTTTTGATTTTTCACACACTTGGTAGTACGATGAAAATCGGATTACTAGGAAATGGTTTTGTTTTGAGAAGCAGCTGTCACCCGATTTAATTTAATTCACGTCAATGCTAGAGACTATCAGTAAGGAGATTGATTGTGTCAAATGTAATATGTAATATCTTATCCACCAGTGTTTAATCAAATATTTCAAAAGCCTTTTTGTTTGTGCTTTAATATCAATTAAAAATTCAGCTCTGCATTTTTCAACATGTGGATTTAAGGAAATATATGATTTTATGTAAATTTTAACAAAGGTTGTAATATGCAGTTAGCATCCTACCCCTCCGTTTAGATGTTTGAAAATATGTTAAAAAAATGGTAAAATATGTATTTTCATTCGCTTCTAATTGTAGACATACACTGTAATAAAAGAACAAGATGTTTAATCTCAGTGACAGCACACTGAGTGTCAGTTATACACTGCAATAATATGGCTAAAATGGAGTGACTACATTGGATCATTGGGTCTGGGTTTAAGTCTCTTTTACTGTGCTTATTTATTAATGTCATCATGTTTTTCTATATTTGCAGTATATGTGCTGTTGCTTCATTTTTGTTTCAGGATCTTTTCCAATGACCTTTTCTTTTAAAATATTTTCTATTTTTTTCTGAATGATTAAATGTTGAGTTGAAGGTTAGTTAACCCCATAGTTGTTGCTGAATTTCCTTAAGTTGAAGGTAGAATTGTAGTTTTAACATATTTCATGCAGGTTAAACACATATGATAATACATACCAATCTTAGCTCCAAAGATGGATATTGCTGACATTCCTTGTTTGCGGTTTCACTTGTACGGTCTATCATTTACAAGTGTATTTGTGTTTGGGAGTTACTGAGCTGATATGTAAAGAATCACTTGAAAGCTAATTGTAATCACAGCTAAAACCTTTTACACACATCAGTTTTAAATTACAAAACAAAAATCAATGCATAAAGCATTCAAAGTTTATCAAACTGGAACTTTGAAATGTTATGTGAAAACAGATTTTCAGGTTTAAGTTTTATCCTTGGGTCACATTTTTGCTGCAGTGATATAATCTGCCACATTTATTTGTTATTTTTTACCATTTTGGAATATTGGTTGAAGTTTCTTCTTTGCCACGTTTTTCACTGCACTGAGACCTGAAATCTGTTTGTCTTTCGTTATATCAAATGCAACGTACTTTGCAGTTAGCGATATAAAGGGTATTTCGCTGCTGGCAACCTCAAAAGAATAACCTTTCTTTTGCTTCATAATGAATAATTAAGTCAGCCAGTCTGTTTTGAACTGGGTTAAGGAAAATCATGTTCTTATTTTTCAGCCAGTATCATACAAATATATCTAAGTTGGTCTTTGAAACAAAAGATAACTATCATGTGACCCACCCGTATTTTACTTTATTTAAATGCACCAGCTTATTCTACCAAATGAAATTTACAAACAGAGGTCAATGTACTATTTATTTATTTATGACATTTAGTTAGTCAATTACAGAATTGTCATTTTCAGTTGCATTGCATTACAAAATATTTTTAATCATTTTGGAGACATACACATGCCTCAGAGTCTGAAAGAAAAGTTTGGTACAATGTACATAGTCTTATATAGAACTCTATATGCTCTGTGCTTTAATGTTATGAAAAATATATATTTTTGTTTCTTTTCTTTTTTGGATTTCAGATATAGAAATTTGTAACTTGGTGAAATGTTAAGTGTTGTATACTAAAACGTCTCCATATTTTAGCCGGACACTGAGTTGACTAAAATAAATTATGCATTACTGAACTGTTTTTATTTTTGGTTTTTTAATCTACATACTGTATGACTCCTAAAAGTTTTGCTGTTATAACATTGTGTTATTGTGAACCTGTAGTTTTAGACATAAAACTGATAGGCCATATTTGAAACATTAAATAATTTTGAAGTTTTTGAAAATTCAGTCAAGTTGGATTATTTAGATACCACATCTAAAGCTGTTACTTTAAATTAATAAAGAATTACTACGTAAGGGAAATAGAAACAGATTAACTGGTTATTTAACATTGACTATTTAACTGTTAATTTACAGATAGCTTGGAAAGTGCATAAAAATGATTTAAACCTCAGGTTCATCTGCTTGGAAGCAACGAGTGTCAGTTAACACTATGTTATCAATGAACCCCAACTGTGATTGCTGATAAAGTATTAGCCAGTATAAAGTATTTGTTCCGATATGCAAAACAGATTATCTGAAGTTTAAATGTGGACATTATTTCACATATTCTCACTTGCCTTGTATGAGGGTTCAATGTGTTTGTATTTCCTCATGTCAATGCACAAAAAATAAATAAAAAATAGCTGAATAAACAACACAATTTAAGATTCATGTTTCTATAAAACATTACTCCTGTCATCTTGAGTAATGATTTATTATTTAATGATACAACATATGATTTATACTTTTAATGATTTAATTTCATTTAATTAAAAAGTCAGTAAAACCTTTACATATTATTTACAAAATCCAAATGTATTTATTTATGATGCTGTGTGAATCAAATACTGTATGTATGAATGTATTTATTTTTTTAATGATTTCTATTTTGATAGATCTATTTTCAGTTAAAGACTAATATTTTGAATGTTAGTATGTTAAATGAGGTCCCAGAATCACAGAGGACAAAATGTAACACAGATGTATCACTGATGGGATGAATGAAAGGTTTTACCAAACCTTTAATCGTGTCATTTTGGATACCGAATGAGTTCATTTGACTTGCCACAAAGAATATTCAATGTAACAGAATTGTTGTATACATATGAAGTTATACAAGATTGAACAATCAAATTTATTGCTATATTTTTAGAAATGTTTTAGTTCAGCAAAATAATCTTTTCATCATTATTTAGATATTGAGAATATGTCCATTTTTGTAATAGTCATTTTGCAGTGTACACACAACTGGACAGTGCTGAATAAATAAGTGGCCTTTTTACACATTTACACATTTCAGGTTTTAGCTGATAGTCACTGCAGCCCAAATTCAGCCAGTTCCAATGGCTTTTTAGTCAGTTGTCTTTGGAACAGTTATCAGCTGTGAATTTTTGAACAGTTTAATAATTTTTTTCTGTGACCACATGATTATATGATATGATATATATCTGTACAATTCATGCACACATTTCACAGTTATTATGGAGCATAGAGGCTGGGACATGAACACGTTCTTGATGTTACAGTGGTTTAGTACTTGTATTTTGACATTATTAAGAATGATTAATGTCCAGCTCTTTGTTTGTAAGAGGCAAGCTTGGTATGGATGTGTTTTTCTGTGAACCTTGGTCTTTTTCCCCTGCTTATTCTAAACAATTACAAGAGTAATAAAAAGCCCTAATATGGGAAAGGAACCTCAGGTCTTCATTATAGAGGTTTTATTTTCTTTTTAATTATATTTTGTCCTTCCATTTGCCTTGTTAAGACTAAAAAAGAGGTTACTCTCCATCTCATGTTCTAAACTCAAAGTTTCACATCAGAACAAAATGTTGCTTGAAGCATCTGTCATTTTAATATTTGTTGAACAAAGTAAAAATGTGGGGATAAGTTAACCATTTTCACTAACACATTTTTTTCATTTTCCTGGATTAAATTTTTTTCCCCTCTTTTCACTGCTTGACATCTCCTGTTAGTATGTTTTTTCTTCCATTATCTGTGTATGAGCATTTAAGATTAAGTGTATGTAAGCAGGCAAGCTGTAATTATATTTTATATATATTGTTCTTCTGTGGTTTATAATTTCAATTGTGTAAATATGAGTAATTTCAGATAGTTTCGGTGTTGATTTAAGTGATTCTCTAGTGGTTTTCAGGTATGTGTACATCTGAGTATGTAAGCAACTAAATTTCACGTTTGTTTTGTTTTGTAAATGTATTTAAATTGTTGCATTTACAATAAATTCCTGTTTGAACCAATGTTCTCTAAATGAACTTTTCTGCCCTCTCTCCAACAGAACATGTCAGAAATGTTTTCTATACTCAAAAGGTTATGTGCAACAAAAAGTCTTAAAATTTATGATGGGGTTATTCTTGTCTTTTGGGGTTAGAACATTTTTTCGAAGATGCACTGCAGACTGTTGACACTTAAGATTTTAAAAATGCACCAGCCACTTGAATGGAGAACAACTTTACTGATATATATCCCAGAATAAGGTGTAAATGATGCCCCTGTAAACTACCATATTATCAGTAACTGGAAATGCAGTAACGAGTAAACACAATGTGCAACTATTGTATACCAGCGCTGCTGATGAGGGATTTTAATTTCAGTATAGAGTATTGTTTTTGTTATCCAAGACACTTACCTTTAAGCTAGTTTTAGCACATACTGCAGTTGGATTATAATTCAGTACACCCAGCTGTATGTGCGTAGAAAATATGCTTTCATATTATTCTGAAGTAAAATTTAAAGGAAAAATATTTTCATCCGCCATACATTTTTTCTATAATTTAACTTTTCTCCTGTCAAAAAGTTTTTCAGTGCCGATAATAAGGTGCTCTACTAATCCCAGAAAAGAAGGGAGAGGAGAGTGCTGAGAACATTGCATGAACCTGGTAATCAAAAAAATCACAGCGAATGACAATTCTTACCTATATTTGCAGAAACTATTATATAATAAACTAAATTTGCAGAGGCATACTGAATACAATAAACTGAAAATGTGTTGCAAAGTGTTGCTTGCATTTGCCAAGGATGATACTCTGGCATTCAAAAGCTCAACCTCTAATTAAAAAATGTCATATAGAGAAGAGATGGCAGCTGTATGAGGGTTAAAGCAACTTAACTATGAAGCCAGTTAAAGAGCTAAAGCAAATCAGCCTGCAGGTCATGCTAGCTGTTAATTAGCTAGTTCACTCTATCGAAATGTACTTAAAGTTGAGATACACAAAGACAGAGCTGTCAGCTTTTGAAAATTGTCAAGTACGAGACATTCATTATTTTCTGGCCTCTATGGCTCGAACCCTGACCTCCCACACTGTAACTACTGCGAATCTCACTTTGAGCTCAGTGTGACGCTAAAACGTTGAAGCCAAAGTGAATTAACAAAGCAACTTGGAGACCCAGGTAAACCAGATTTAATGCTGGATTAATTTCATATTGTTAGGATTAAATTTAAAGCTACGTGGACGTGCACATGTCAAACTCCGTGAAAGCTGTGCTAAATTGTACAAGTAGGCTATCTTCTGCTGTGAAAATCTCCCTCTAGAAAAGTACCAGTTGTGATTTTCAAGTCCCCAGATTTAAATAAAATAGGAATAGGCAATACGTTTTCTACTGCACTTTTACATTTTATGTTAAAAGAGATTTTACAATTTCGGTCAGAAATGAGAACACGTGGCCTCACCAGGTGTTTGTAACATGCATGACCTCTGCTCTGATTTAATCGTACCAGCTGAAAAAAACGTGCTGGAATGTTCTGGCATGCCCCTTTTCAATAATACATACAAAACATGGCAGTCATTTTGAAATGCTGTTCAAAATCAGAAAGAACTGAACAACATAACCTTTGCCATCACCACAGATGTGTGTGCTAATATGTGTTTGACACAGGCGGTCAGAGAATGATCCCTCATCACACATTTCTCAGCCCCAAGGCATCACCAAGACTTAATATCCATTCGCAGCAACACACAGAAACTGGGATTGTGGTGTACTCAGGTGCAGAGTTATTTATTGTGACGCATGCAGCCAGGGACATGTGAGACATAAAGTATAAAGTCAAGGAAACTTGGTAACATGACAGGGTAGCAGGACAAAGATGCTGAAGATGATGCTGAAAGACTGGATGAGGACACATATATGGACCAGGACTTGGACATGGACTTACACTTGGATGAGCATGTATACAGGAAGTTGGACCAGGGCTTCCACTGCTCAAATTAAACTACATTACATATTAAAAGTGTAAGACAGTAATGAACTGTAATGTCCCACCACAAAGCATGCTGGGAGACCAGCAATCAACCTCATGTACCAATTCCTGCACAGCAGGTGACATGGTTTGCCACGCTTTTTATGCAGTCTTATTTTGTCAAAAATATATTATTAGTGATTTAGTCGGCTGGAGTTTCTCTCCCAGATAAATGTTGGCTTGTACGCCAAGCGACTTAGGATGATTTTCCTATTTATACAGTGTGGTTATTTTTAAGGGGCGTGCAGCGGAGCGGTGTGCTTGGCTGGGTCCTGCTCTCTGGTGGGTCTGGGGTTTGAGTCCCGCTTGGGGTGCCTTGCGATGGACTGGCACCCCGTCCTGGGTGTGTCCCCTCCCCCTCCAGCCTTACGCCCTGCGTTACCGGGTTAGGCTCTGGCTTGCCGCGGCCCAGCTTGGCACAAGTGGTTTTGGACATTGTGTGTGTGTGTGTGTGTGTGTGTGTGTAAGGGGGTTATTTTTAATGTATCAGTTCAGGGCCTGTTCAATACCCAGTTCAGTTCAGTTCTGTACTCTAAAGGGTGCTACACCAAAAAAAGCAGGATTCCAGCATTGTGCCCCCTTCACCCTGAACTGCAGTGTATTTTTTTCCAAGACCCGTGATGACGTAGCGTTCTGACAGTCTTCCCTGCGAGTGTCCAAATGGGTTAGTGTACAAACAAGGCACAAAAAGAGAACAGTGGGTTCATCCTCTACTGTGAGGTGGGGGGGGGATTCTTTTTCAAAGGCCTCGGCGGGAGACCGAGCTCTGAATCTGCTCTGGCTTTGATGACTCACTGCCAATGGATGTCTGACGCAAAAAAAGCAGTGCAGAACAAAATTCCACATTCTTTAGTTTTGTCTGACACATAAATTTATATTTGGCAGCATTTTCACCTGGGGTGAACTAACAAGTGTTTAAACAGCATGCCTTACTATAGTACTTTGTTTTTTGCTGCTGCAGTTAATTTTCATGCAGGTTTTCCATGGATGTGTGTGTCCTTTACTTACCATCCTTGCCCTCCTCTGTCCACTTTTCTCGGATTCTTAAGAACGTTAAATAAAATGGATGTTTGGAATATCGATGTTTGATATTATGGACGCAGACCAGATCAACGAAAAACTCCCAATCAGAGCCAAAGGGGAAAAAATAAAACTCTGGGGGTCCAAGTACCAGCAGTTGCCCACCCTTCCTTGGGATTGTACTATGGTGATAGATGACCCGTGTGGGTATGTCTTGTAAGTATAGCTGTCAAAACTAGGCTACAGTCCATTGAAGCTATATTTTGTGGTCAAAGCGCCAAATCACTGTACCTGTCGGTCAGCCAGCAGAGAATTACACTAAACTTCAGGAGTTAGGGTGCAGGTAAAAGAAAAGAAAAAGAGGAGAAATGCGTCTGAAGAAGAACACAGAGCCGTTCCTTCGCACGGCTGAACGTGTTCACAGGGAACGGGGGGGTGAAGGTGTGGGGCTGGGCAGAGGCGGGAGGGATGACTGGTGAGCGTGTGACAAATTACCCAGTGACTATTTTCAGTTTTCATTCCATTTCTGTATCTGTCTTTTTGTGTCTGTATGTGTCCTGTTTTAGGACTTCTTGACTTTGACTTGCGTTCCATTTTTCTCCCTGGTGTTCTATAAAAGCTCTTTTCTAAAATAAACCCTTGGTCCTCAGCCTTAGTTTGTGTACCATACTTCAACTCCCTGTCCCTGATTTCCAGCTGTGCCACATGAGACATACCGCACAGCCAGTGTCAGTTTCCGCGAGAAAATTTTGACATTTTGACAATTTTGACACGGTATTTATAACATGATGCTGTCTGAATTTAACGACTCTTTGAATAAAATGTACAGTAAATATTAACAAGCAATTTGATGCCAACTGACAAGCGGCACTTAACTTGAGCTACTGTATCATTAGCCACATGTTCATTACCAGTGCTTGTTATTCTGAATATATTTCTGTACGTAATGAACACTTTGTCAGTGGAAATTTAGGGGGATGGAGAGTTTCAACAACAGACAAACTGATGCAGCTGAATACTGGCATTTCCTTCTTTTTGCATACGCTCTAAGGAATATGCACATACATAGTACAAATATACACTTGTTGGCCTCATAATTAGACACACCTAGCTGGTGCCAGGCGGGGCCTCCCTTTGCCCCAAGAACAGAATATAAGTTACAATTTACGGTTCATTAAATCTTATTCTTATACAGTGTTCTATTTTGAAAAGAGACCCAAAATGTATTCGAAGGTTACAAATAGAGCAGATGAGAAACCATCACATACAGCACATTTGCAGAAGCCAACATCTATTAAAGTAAGAAGTACAACTGAAATAACAGGAACAATGTAAAAAATAAATGAATACGTACTTCAATATGCATAAGGAAATGGAGACTGGCATCCAAATCGAATGGGTGCAGGGCAAATGGAATCCCCCCGGAACCAAATTTAGTATATAAGTGTCTGATGCTACCTTCCGTCGTGTCTTGAGATCTCTTGTGTTCACAGCTGAGATTCCAAAAACCTCCCATGGCACATAGGCAGTGAGCAATGTGTGTAAATGGCCAGCTGTACCTAATAAAGTGGCCGGTGAGTGCCGGTTGCTCTCTAGATGAGGAGATGGCAGAATACCATTTGAAGGAAGGCTCAAAGAGACTTTTTTTTGCCATTGCGCTGGTCCCCGATGTGCTGCTCTTCGCTTTAAGAGCTGGACAGCTGAAGGAAGAATAAGAGCCTGCTGCAAACTACTGTCAAAGCTGACAGGAGAAATAAAAAGATCACACTGTATATTCCAGCACACCCCGGTATGTCAAGAAGTAGTCAGGATATTTTGTTCTACCTGGAACTTCAAAAGCGGTTGTGAACAAAACTTTATAATACCTTAAGAGAGCCTCTTAAATCTTAGTTAGGAACGAGGTCTTGGACAAGATCCTAAATGGAAGCAAGATTGTTTCATTTATACTCTATATTGACCTATTTGTTTTGCTGCTTGTCTCATTTGTGTACTTGTGCAACTTGTGTACCAAAATGTTAGAGCCTCTTTGTGCTCCGTTTTTAACTTTTTCTCAGTGTCAGACACACTGAGATCATCAAAATGCTGCAGCTACTGTGGCTCAGTGTTGTATCTTACTTTTTCTTATAAGAAAAATGACTTCTTACATTGCAGATGTGAAAATTAACTCAGATGCCTGTGTTCTTCCAATATAATCTGTGCCAACCAGCATTAGGTTCATTGGCAGGATCTGAATTTGAGATCTGCTCATCAGTGGGATCAGCCAGGCTTCTCAGAAGGACTATGTGTTCACATCAATAAAATATGGTTTATACTTTTAAGTTCAAGGGAAAAGATTCAAGATCTTGTATAAAATCATAGAATAAAGGTCTGTTTCCTGCGTCCGCTGTTAATAATGTCTGGGGTTTATTCATTATTCTTCTTCTGCACAATAAACTAAAATTCATGTGTTCAGGGCATGAAAGGGGTTCAAAGAAAGGTTGAAACTGTCCTGTTTTCCAGAGAAAAACCCACTATCACTAGGCAACAGAGTGATTTGAATCCCTTCTCCTGTTGTGGCGCACCTTCAGTATAGTACACACACACACACACACACACACACACACACACACACACACACACACACACACACACACACACTTTCAGAACCGCTCATCCCATACGGGGTCACGGGGAACCGGAGCCTACCTGGCAACACAGGGCGTAAGGCCGGAGGGGGAGGGGATGCTACTTACCCTAAAAACTTTTCCAGCAAAATTTAACCAAATAGGCAAATCACTGTAAGTAGCTTAACATTGTAAATTAGAGAGAAGCATCATCAAATGAATAAATGTAAATGTAAGAAATCCCACTTGAAGATATTGTTGGATCAAGGCCATCTTGGTGTATGACTTTCTACTTCCCATTTTATTGCAAAAATTGTGTGGGATCCAGTAACTTGATAAAAGCTCAATGTATCACGCAAGTGAGCAGAAATTACATTATTTTACAAGCCTACTGCACAAAGACACATGACACAGCTTCTGTGGATTACCCGCCAACTCACCTATTACATTTTATACAAAGAAATGAGTCAACAATCCATTAAAATTATTAAGAACATTTGTGAAAACTGTAGCATTTGTTAAGCCTTATTAAAATGCTAAAATTATGTTCAGTGAACAGTTTCGCTTCAAAGCATCAGCAAGCTGACCCTTAATGTTCACAGCTCTAATTATTCTGAGAGCACTTCAGCACTTCAGAACAGCAACCATGCATGGGTTTCTCTTCAGCAAGCTTACAATACTTAGTCGAAAGACAGATGACAAACCTGGAAGTTCTTTGGTAGTTTGGTAACATGCATTTCGACGAAGATAGACCACAATCCTTTCCCAGGACCTCATGACTAATCTCTCCAATTCATATTTATTCAAGGAAAATGAACCATGAATGTATTTCGGCCAAAGGCCTTCGTCAGCATTTTGACAGACATTAACAAAGCATATGGAAAGGGAACGTACAATCTCATGTGACTTTGTCCTGCTATGTAATGAACTCCCTATTCGGTAGCTTTGTCACTTGCCCAATCAGGTGTCTCAATGTCTATCAGTCTTGTCCAATAATTTCCGTTGTTAACGTAACATTGTGCGTCTCAAAAGATTGTGTCCTATTTATACGTCATATTTTTCACAACTTTTCTCTTGAAAATGCCATGGTACAGCAGCATACAGGTCTCCCTCTAATTGTATGATGCTTGTATCAATCCAGGATAGTCAACGAGTCCTTCAAACTTCCACCAATGCATGTGTCATCAGGCAATGGGTTCTCATCCCAAGCTGTACATGTAGACCCCAAACAATTGCTACCTCTGTGGCTTCCTTCTATGGTCTAAAACATATCATGTATTGATTATGAGCTCTTTGCATGAATGTAATGCTTTGGTGGCTGTTTAGCATCATAAACATTTAGGAAGATACCTTTGGTAGGGTCTTCAAAATCTCTCTAGGATGTGTAGGGTCCAAGATTACAAGGATTTCTGCGGTATTCCGTTTCACATTTAATTTAGTTGAAGACCAGGTTTAATTTCTGTCCAATAAACTTTACATTCTTGCTGCATCTTAGAAAAGACATCTTCTTATTTATTAGATTCTTTCTCCAATGAAGACTTCGTTAAAAGATTGAAAAGATATCGTTTCATTCTGAATTTCTACTTAACTGATGATGACTGTCAACAAACCAAATTGTGTACACCAGAATTTGACAAAGTTTACAGTTTATTGTTTTTTTTCCAAAAGAAAAATTATTAGAAAAAATGGGCAGTTGTTGCCAGTTGATGATTGAAACAACTTTCTGTATTCATTATAACATCATATAGACAGACGCATCATTCAACAATGGAAACTGAAACATTTTGCAGTCGATATGGTTTAAGAGTGAGAGTTTTATGGAGTGTGTATATCTGCGTGTGACAGAAAAAGAAAAGAAAGATGATCTGTATAGGCAATACAATTTCAGCACAGTATTATTAATTTTTGCCAGAGAGACTGCACATCTTAAATTATGATACCATTTTTATAGCTCCATACGTGTATAAGGTGAAAATGAGCAATGAATACAACTGAATACTTCCTTCTGATCCCTGCTGTATTTAGTTCATTGTCCTAACTTTTGCAACAGAACATTGCAGCACTTGTAGAAATAAAAATAAAAAAAAAAAACTGTTCAAAAGTCCTGAGGAACATTGTAAATGTAACAAGTAGAATAGTTTTAAAGCAAAAACAATTCAAACAGTAAATGATAAATAATGCTGACAATGGACTTTAAAAGCCCTCTTTCTCACCAGCCTAAGAGCAAGAGTAGACAAAATGAAGTTATTAAAAATAGAATAAAGCCTTCATCAACATCAGAAAGTGCACACATATCAGCTGTAGAATCCACTGAGTCCATTAAGGCCAGCAAACAGAAAGCGCTTTAACCATCTAAATGAAGTTCTTGAAGAACATTAGCATACCTCTGGTGTTCTGCAAGTGGTTCACCTTTCAGACGATTTAAAAGTAGCATTAGACGTCAGAAGTACCCAGCTCAGAGATCTGAGCTTCTCCACACTAACATGTTATAAGCAGACTTACCCCTCTGACCTTCATAATACGTTCTGCATTTAGAGGTTGCACACAAGTGACACATGTAAATTCTGTCTAATTACACTAATTATACAGGGATACAGCTATATAAGGTCAGATTTTAAATATCTGTAAAATCTATCACACTTGAAAAAATATAATTTACCAAATTTACATTTGCTACACAATGAATCTGAAAACATAGCATTTCATAATTTATAAAGTACTGTCATGGTTTAAAATATAACTTATGCAACTGCCGTCTGTAACATGTTACAGAATAATTTAATTAAGTGTAAAACAAACAAGTGTCTGTAAATAAAAATGGTATACTGACTGAGGCTTACTATGGCTAGAAGCATATCCTACGGGCATAAAATCCACATTTTGAATCACAGAAATGTTATATTCAAGTAGTCAGTGAAGAGAAAATACACATACCCTGAATATTTACCCTGAAATGTATACAGCCTCACATTTTGGACATTAATAACTGCCATTGTTCAGATGAATTCACAAATAAAGTAAAAATAAAGAAGAATAATATTCTGGTTAGTGTATAAGCAGTTTTTTTCTGAGCCTATAAATCAGTTAAATTAATCTAATTTAATCTTAATTAATTAATTCATTCATTAATTAATGAGTGCAATAATCATCTTTTAGGTATTGGCATTTTACATAAAAGTGACTAACCAGACTTTGTTCTTAATTCATGCAAGGAAACGAGGAATACCAACCATTTTGATCACTTTTGCATTCCTGTCACTTTTTTCGGGGAAAATAATTTTCCTCTGTTGAACATTTTGATGGTCACAGTACTAGGCCTTAGAATTACATGTAATCTCTCTTAATCAAACAATTTAAAAAATTTCAGGGCTTGCTTTGACTAATGACAGTCCCAGTTATAAAGTCCTAAAATCAATAAAACAAAGAGCATTATTTTAATATAAAGGAAAATCTGAAAAGGTTTAATTCAAATGAATTAACACTGTTCAACAGCATTGTCTATTTTTACTTGATGACTTTTCTGACCTGGACCTGTTGGACCACTGTGCATTCTGGTTATTTCCAGCTGAGCTTTCAATTATTTTTGATTGAGCTGTTGAATGACTTTCAGTGGGTTTCCTCCCACAGTCCAAAGACATGTGTTTCGGGTGAATCGGTGACTCTAAATCACGTGTGGAGTGTGTATGTGCGAGTAAATGAGTGTATGTAATTGCTCAGGGAGGGACTAGTGTACTGTCCAGGGTATACCCTGCCTCTCACCCTGCGTTTCTGAACCGACACAACTCTGCATCAAAAAAGCAGTTGCTGATAAATAGATAGATGAATGAATTAATGAATGATTTTGGGTTGATCTGGAAGTCTCTATAAAAGTGAAAAATAGCTAGACATTTCTAACATTTCCATAAAACAAATAACACAAGAGTTCATCATTTCAGTTAAACAGCCATTACAGCAATTTTTTTCTTTATCATTCTAAGCTTTTCAGCAACTTTATTATTAAATGATGTAAAGTTCAGTACTAATTTACTTGGTTTAATTATAAGAAATGAGAAAATAAAGAAAACCCATTTTACTGCTCAAATTATGCGTAGTACTGTATCGATGTCTTAGGATCAGTGTGTTGAATCATGTGATTCACTAAATCATCACCAACGACGTGTCCAAGTGCATCACAAGATGTGTGCAATAAAAAAGAAATAGTTCAGTCAGCTGATCCAATGAATATACAACGTTGTATAAACTGATTAGAGATGGAATAAACAAGGCTACACAGGGATCAGCAAGCTAAAAAAGCCAGCGACGATAAATCACAAGTGGGCAAAAAAGTGGTGATCGGCAGATAAAACCTTTGGGAAAAAGATTTCGAAATAAATATGCACAGTCACAGGTGTTGGTCAAAACATCTCTATGCTTGGCGGATATAAAGATGAGCTATAGAAGGAATGTAAACTAGATTAATTAAAGAAAAAACAAAAGCCTCTTCAATCTTCACATTGTCACAGCCCTGATTTCAAAGCATTTGAAACCCCATTACAGGTGAAATTTTCGAAAATATGCGAAGTACTCGATCTTATTGACTTTTGCCGCTCTGTGACCATACGCTACCCATAATGAGTTGAAGGGAACAGACAATGACTTTGTGGTCGGTGAGGCTGTAACACCGCATACTGCACTGTACTGTACTGTCACCTCCATGTTTACTTTTTTGTGCTACATACATATTGGTTTCAGTAAAGATCTGGGTGAAGATTTCATTCCTGGGTACCCTAAAAGTCCTCCCCAACTTATTAATCATCTCTCATTTGAATGTAAATCGCATGTGAGCGTGAAATAAGTCCTGTAATGCGTACTTCATTGTGAAGCGTAGTGAAGTGGATGTGATCACAGCATAGTGGCACCTGCGTGACACTGCTGGAGTCGAACCGTAATCGTTACGGCCGAAGGGCGGGAGTGGGCCGGATGGGACCTGGATCGGGATGGGATGGAAGACCTAGGGGCGGGTCGGCAGGGGCCCGGTGTGTGGCCCTCATGTGTAGCTGCATCTCAGCTCTGACAAACTGCCAGTCAGACAAAAGGAGTGTGACGGAGGTGACGGGGCTCATCCAAGCAGCACTCGCTGCGGGTTCCATGGGACGCTGGGCGCTGCTCTTCCTCACTCTTACTCATATGAAAAGGAAAAAATAAAGGTGGGTTTTCCAAGTACGTGTCACACACACCCCTCCCCCCACACTCAGCCACGCTCTTACTCCAGTGCTGTTCTTAAAGGCCAAAAACTGAAATCCAGCTGCTCCAATTACAATTACTTGTGACTTGTATATACATATCAAACTTTCTTCCATGTTTTTACACATATGACATCGAATGATGTGTTATAAAGTGCTATTGCCACAGGCAACAAGCCACACTGCTCATGCTATGAAATTCACTCGTGGATTTTATACATAGATCTGGAAAGTGCTTACGTACTGTATTAATTACTCATAGTATTTTATGTTTCCTTTTGAAGCTATTAACTATTTATTACTGTCTTTCAGCAAAATAATTGTATTGATTGTACAAAACGATTTTTGAGCTAAGCTTTTTTTTGGTCTGGTTCAGTATAACACAGCAAGGATTGATGCTGGGGACTTTTTTGGAGAAGCGAATTTTCTGTCGGGTTCGTGTTTTGTTCTCGCTTTTTCCCAGCATGCATTACACCTTGGACTGGCGAACGTCCTTCCACTCCATTTTAGTGTTCTGCAAAGCCTGTGTCTTCTGTTCGTCCACCAGAACGTAGTCCACTCGGTCTTCGTCGGAGAGAAAGGGCTTCTGCAACAGGCCACAAATTTATAAGCAGTGGGAAAGAACAATTAAAGGTTATTATTAATTATTATAATGTTAAGATATAGGTTCTGAATTTATATTTCAATTTCAACTTTTATTTAATTTATTCCTATAGTTAAAGTTTTTCTCTGTAGCGACCTACCTCTTAAATTTTATAACTTTCATAAATTCAGGGTAAATATATTGCTCAAGGCTACAACAGCAGCCTGAACCGCCTTCTGGCCATTACATAATTTCATACAAGGATGGCAAATGATTGCGCTTCTTGCACTGCGTGGACGCTCACCTTCTGGACGGGCGAGGGAGAGGCCGAGTTGAAGTCCAGCGACAGATAATCGAGGTTCGACCGTCTCGGCCAGAGAGACGCTGCGTTGCCATTTGGGGATAAGAAGAGCTGCTTTGACTCCTGATTTTAACAGAGGAGGGGATGGAATTAGCAGAGCCGAACTGCTGCGGCAAAGGAAGTAATGTCACCCGACTCTCTGACGTACCATCAGCACCCACACTTTGCTTAGCGGCTAAATCTAATTTCCCGGAGCGAGTCGGGCGGAGGGGCTGTGTATGGTGCTCCTTCTTAAAGTGTGAGGCAACTGTCAGAGTATTTAATCATTCATAAGGGCTCTGGGAAATTATTCCACATCAACAGTGCTCTTGACGTTCGGGCGTTTCACATTCCTGCCTTATTTAAATCAAATGGAGCTTCGCACCAGAATTCTCTGACGAATGACTTTTGTCTCATGAGGAAATGCAGGTCATTAGCGAACATTTCTGATCTTCTCCCAGATTTTACTCACTTCTTCATGTTGATTATTCTGGACTGGGCCTGGACTCCTTGTTCTCAGTTCATTTAACATGTCTACGTTAATAGCTAGTTGATATTAGTTATCGACCGATCGATCCATCCACCATCCATCCATCCATCCATGCAAGATCATGGTGGTCCAGAGCTTATCCCAGAAGAATAGGGTGTGAAACGGGACACCCTGGACAGGATGCTAGCCCCTCACAAGGCAAACACACACTCATTCAGTCACACATGCACACACTATGGGCAGTTAGAGTCCTGCCAATAGTTAATACTAGTTTTATCACCATTTTTAAAATTCTGGGCTAAATCCACTGATTTGCTCATCGTTCTCTTAGTTTGGTTTCTTCACGAAACACATTCTGAGTGTTTTTAATTTTAAATTGGCATTGAGGGCCATTACCATTAAGAAGCAGCTGTCTTCTTGGCCTCCTGGTAGTCCTCCAGTGAAAGGTTTCCTCTCCAGTTGCCAACAGTTTATTGAGGTACTATGAAAATCACAATTATAGCGATGAAATAAACACGCAAACAAGTAAATAAATAAATATTTAACATTAACCTTAAAATATAATATGTATGAGTGGTTTAATCATTTCATTTTTTTCTTTCCAACAGGACTTGGTCACCAAAAAAAGACTAGAAATGTCATATACTTGAGACTGTCATATACTTGAGCTACTGCTGCAATTCTACTCTGCAGTCATTGAGTCCGTCCTCTGCACCTCTATAACTGTCTGGTTCGGCTCAGCTACGAAGTCAGACATCAGAAGACTGCAGCGGATAGTTCGGACTGCCGGAAGAATCATCGGCACATCCCCCCCAGCTCTCCAAGAACTGCACTCGTCCAGAGTCAGTAAAAGGGCGAGCAAAATCATTCTAGACCCCTCACATCCAGGCCACTTCCTCTTCGAACCCTTGCCATCTGGCCGGCGCTACAGAGCACTGAGCACCAGGACAGCCAGGCACAAGAAAAGTTTCTTTCCTCAGGCCATCTACCTCATGAACACCTAAATCTCTCCCCTAGAGAGTAAACCGTGCAATACATAATGCTATTTATATTTATAACTATTTATCACATTTCTCTTACACTCCCTTGCATTTGTATCTAGCGACTATTTTTGTACTATTTTTGTATATTGGGTACTTTATATTTTTTAAATATTTTTTATCCCTTGCTCACATACTCTATCTTCTCATCTGTGTCTTGTCACTGTCATTCTGTCTGTGCTGTGGTAGTTCCTGTCACCAAGACAAATTCCTTGTGTGTGCGAGCATACTTGGCAATAAAGCTCGTTCTGATTCTGATTCTGATTCTGATTACATTGTGAGAAGAAAAAGGAAATCCGACAATGACAATGTGAAAGAAAAACAAGCGAATAAATAGATGCAAATAAATTAATTAAAATAATCACTTAAATATTAAACTGCTTTTGTCTCCTGGTGTGAGTCACTGAATAATGGAATTTTTATGACCATCGAGATTCATGCAATATTTGTTTAATTTACAGAAATAAATTGTCGGTCCCAAATGAAAAAAAGACGACAGGTGACATTATCGCAGCACGAGACTCCATGCAATTAGACTGCATTAAAGCTACGGCTTTAATCACAATCATCATCACAACATTAATGCAGTAAAAATCAACTAAGTGTGGAGTCAACGGGCAGCGGCACCAGAGCCACTTACTCATTCAGCTGATGCTTTTCTCTAAAGCAACTTACACTGGTAAGCTATTTACAGTTTTTTACCCATTTACAGAGCTGGGTAATTTTTAGTGTTTCATTTCAGGGTAAGTACCTTGATCAAAGGTACTAGAAGCTGGGATATTTTAGTGGAAGCGAGCAGCTCAAAACACTATGCCACCTGCTGCCCTGGTGACACCCGAGGGGACGCTGTCCGTGTAGGAGCTGAGGAAGGAGCAAGCGTGATCTGGCACTCACCCAGGTTCTGTATGAGTTCTTATGAGGGGCAGGTGGGTGGGATATTCTCTGATGGTGGACAGACCACGCAGGTCCAGAGGCGGAGGTCTCGCTGCAAACCAGGAATCAAGCAACACTGTAGATCATTCTCTATTTACTGACAGCATGGTATAACGTGAGGGAGGGGGCAGTATTCCAGCAAGTCTGCTGTCCCTTTCATTATTTATGTAGAACTGTTCCTTAGTTATAATGCTAATATTTTGAAGGACATAACAGACCATAGACCCTATAAAAAGGTTTTTTTTTTTTTTTTTTTTTCTGAAGGGGAGAAAAAGTGAAGTAGCTGGTAGCATTGTGGTTAGAAGTGCTGCCTTTGGATATTAAGGTTGCTGGTTCACATTTAACCCAAGGTATCCTTCAGCAAGGTAAAAATTACTCAGCTGTATGAAGTGGTGAATAATTGTAATTCGCTTCGTTGCATAAATATCTACTTTGCACCATTCGCTGTCTACGTCTGCTTCATTTATTTATTCCGGTGTTCCTCTCTATCTGCTGGTCCCCCAACACCTGACAAGGTGTTACACCCTGGAGCTTCAGGGTTCTTGAATTCTGCATGTTTTACATCTTATGCCAGTAAACCAACTTCTCACGGGCATTTAAAATTATTTTTATATCTAAAACCAATTAGAAGCAATACCAGGTACAGCTGCCAGAGAGAAGACTGTCATACACTGCGTCACGCCTTCCACCTCGGCAATGAGGAACACCTGCGGCTCAGAACGCTGCGGAACCACATTCGGCGTTACTGCTCACCAGCGCTTCTCGCATCGCCCTGTTCACCTTTCCTGACTTCCCCGTCCTAGCTCCCGTTCCTCGACCCTCTTCCTCCTGACCCTCCTCGTCTTCCTCGATCTTCCGGACGGAAACACGACACACCGATACATCCAAGAGCTATTTCCTTGGACTTGGACTACATTTACGCAAATTCACTCAGCTGAAGTTTTTCTTTACAGTGTTGAGCTACACAGCAACAGTGCTTTACACATTTATACAACTGGGTCGTTTTTACAGGAGCAATTCGGGGTAGGTATCTTGTTCAAGGGTCCTACGTGAAGCCGAAGGATTCAAACCCGGGACCTCCAAATCTGGAGTGGGGGGGGCAGCTCTAACCACCGTGACACCAGCTGCACCTCCATTGCAAAATGACTCCAAAGTTTTACCTTTATTATGTTGGCTGCTGCATAATCTGTACAGTATTTCCTTATGTTTCTCTTAATTTTCGTTTCAGGAAGTATAGTACAGGTACACTTTTGATCGTTGTAACTGACTGATTTATAAACATACTAAAGGCTAGTTCAGGCGTGTCCAACATGTGCCCCCCACTTCATGACATGCAGCTATCAAGAACATTTGTGAAATTATTACCATATGCTATACCAATTACAAATACAATAAATTTTACTGACTCACATGACAATACATTAATCAGACACATAGCTGAACACATACTACACCTAAATAAAATAAAATAAAATAAAATAAAAAGCTCGTTGTTCAGAACTATATTTTGGGAAATTTTTTTGGGGGGAAAACTGGAAAAGAGTTTCTCCCCGAACAGAACTGCAGTAATGGAGCAAAGGACCTCAAATGACAGGTCACATGTAGCCCTCAGTGGGACAGTCACGCGTCCAACACCCTGCTCTTTGTTCTCAGGTTATGAACCGATGACAGCAGCTATATTCTGTTTCTAGGCATCTTCTGAGTGATACGGCCTTTTCAAAGGACCAGATGGCAGAGGAACTGTCATATCGCCACTTTCCCGGAGCTGCTGCACCGCACGAATACAGCCTTTCCGACATCTGTCCTCACCTCTTCTGCGGGGTTTCAGGTCCCGGTTCACAGGTGGGGGCTCCAGGTCGCAGGGCATTCGTCGTGACGGGGGTACGGGCGGTGGAGCGTCAGCGTTGCCGTTCGACAACAGGAATTTGGCGGAGGAAGGGCTCATGGGAATGTAGCCGTCCGAGGAGCCGTCCAGCGTGGAGACAGGGGAGGACACGCGAGAGTCCATGGGCACGTACGAGTCTTCGTTGCAGGAACCCCAGCTGGGGCTGCCGATCATGACTGAGTGAGGCTGAAAGGCGAGAGCAAAACACACACAGCAAACCGATGACCATGATATGCCGCATGCTTGAAGACATCATCCATCCATTCATCCATCCATCCATCCATCCATCCATCCATTATCAATATGTGCTTGTCCAATGCAGTGTCATCAAGGTCCAGAGTCTTCCCAAGAAGTATAAGGCATGAGGCAAGGTACACTGTGGACAGGACACCAGTCCATCACAGGGCAATCACACACACACACACACACAAACACACACACACACACCATGCTGCCTAAAAATAATTGTGTTTGTTTAAAACATTGTTTATGAGATATGTATCTAAGCGTGAGAATCAACTCTGCGGCAATCTGAAGCCTTCCTCACCAAATTGAGGCTGAGCCGCTTGTTCCAGCTCCTTGCTGTCCTCCCCTCGAACTCCCCTGAAAGAAAGAGTCCTGCTGTCAATGCATTTTCCATTCTGGACATGAAAGAAAGTCCAGGAGTTTTATTCTTCGTTCTTATTAGAGGATCACTTTGTGGTGCTGTCAAAAGTACATATAGATGATTCAGCGTATTTTCTCCACCAATGCATATTAAAAGCAGTGGTGCTTTCCATTTGTAGTGCGACAGAATGGGAAAATAAAGTTGTGTGTGTGTGTGTGTCAGGGATATGTCAAGATTTTCCTGTTAAATCATTCCAATTGTAAGTAGATGCTCTGCGAAACAGGCGTCTCGGTGCTATCCGAGATACGCCTGCTGAACAGAATCGGAAGGAAACACCCAAACATCTGTCCAAATATCGACTGGATATTTACGTGTGCATGTTGGCAAATCAAATATTTAAATTAAATATTTATCTGTTGCTTTTCTCCAGTGACATTTACAGCATAGGTATTTATCGTTTCTCAATATCATTTATCGATTTTCCCATGATTTATACAGCGGGGTAACTTGTACTGTATAAATTTAGAGGAATTACTTTGCTTAAGGATGTTATAGCTGGAGCAGGGATTCCAACCTGGGACCTCTGAGCCCAGAGATGGCAGCGCTAACCACTACGCCACCTGCTGGAACAGCATAATTATTTTTTTAGAGCCTGTTCCTTTTTCCAGTCTAAGTTACTGAAATCTTCCGTATCCCGAAGTTGACAACAAATACGTCCAGGCGTTGCTGAGCCCCCAATTGTGAGCCCCTGTTTCCGTTGGGTCACTGTACCTCTCCGCACATGATCAAGTCCCGCCAGTGAGATCCTCCGTGGAATGGCAAGGTGGCAGCTATCATCGGGGCTGCGCTCGGTGAAGTGGCTGGGCTTGGGCGGCCGCGGTGGTGGCGTACAGCCGTCTGCACTCCCGTTCGGGAGCGAGCTGGAGGGTGGCTTGTCAAACTGGAACACCTCCGCCAGGGGGTGGTGGAGGTTCTGCGAGGAGATGGAGGACGAGGCGCTCAGGGGAGGGTCCGTGGGGCCCAGCGCTAGGAAGGGGGAGAATGGGTTGGGGCACAGGGGTGATGGGAACACGTCCTCGAAGGTGTTGTCTGAGGAGCTGTACTCCAAAGAGCGGTCCGAGTTCGAGCAGCTGTTGCACCTGCAGAAAAACAAACAAACAAAACAGTCACTCTCCATTATGATTTGCCCAATGCAAGTTTGCGGAGCTCAGAGCCTATTGCGGAAGCACAGGGCATGCGGTAGGGCACACTATGGATAGGACGCCACTCCACAGCAGGGAAAACAAAGAAATAAATAATAACAGTAACTAGAAATATTATTTCTTGCTTCATGGTCTTACCCAAAGAAACTACCAACTTAACTCAATGGTGCAATGGAAGGGCCTCCACTGAGACTGGAGCAGGACACCATCAGGTTACCCCTCGCATCAAGGCGGTGCCCTGGAAGGCGTTGAGAAAGTGAGCCTTGCCTGGTGACGCTGGCTGGCCCCGTCTCGCACTGCGACAGGAACAGGTAGTCCAGCGGCAGGCTGCGCTCCGACTCGCTGCGACTCCCCTCGGCGGCACCTCCGCCGGTAGGGGTGGGGGTGGGAGCGACGAGGGCGGGGGCGGTGACGGCAGTGGCGGCAGGCTCAGGGCTGGCTGCATCAGGAGACATGGCGGGAGAGGGCTGCTGGGACTCCACCGAGTCTGCGGGAAGGGCCAGAGGAGAAGCGCTTTTACCCTAGAGGCGGGCAGCAGCCGCAGTGCATCATACGGCAGGTTTGTGCTTAAAATTCACACTGAGGTTCAGAGCTCATCAGCAGGCAGGGGAACACGGGGGTCAGTGAGCCTTTCATTCCCAGCTCTCCATCTATACACACACACACACACACACACAGAGAGGAAGAGAGAGGGTGCAAAGGGTACATGGAGACATACAGTATATATACACACACAGAAAACAAAGTCAATAAGAATCTGGAACACATTTTTTTTGCAAGTTAAAACATTTTTGGTTTCATTTCATTTTTAAACGTTCAAACTTACATACACACATACATGAAACAGCATACACACCAATTCTCCACATGTTGTGGTGAGATATTTGCCTGGCATATCTGCTTAAAGACTAGCTCTGTTTTACATTAAGATGCGGTTCCCTGTATGTTTTACCACGGTGAAAATTTGCTGGAATTCTCCAGCAGGGGGTGCCTGACAACCGAGCTCCCTCTGGAATGGTAACTTTATTCTTAAGACAATCTTAGACATTTATGTAAATGTGTCTGTGTATGGGGGGGCGGGGGTGCGGTGGCGCAGCGGGTTTGGCCGGGTCCCGCTCGAGGTTCGAGTCCTGCTTGGGGTGCCTTGCGACAGACTGGCGTCCCGTCCTGGGTGTGTCCCCTCCCCCTCCAACCCTGCGCCCTGTGTTGCCAGGTTGGGCTTTGGATCACCACGACCCCGCTTGGGACAAGCGGCTTCAGCCAATGTGTGTGTGTGTGTGTGTCTGCGTATAAAGGAAATTAATTAAAATCGTACATTGTGAAATGCATAAAAAGCAACGGTACAGCTGTTACATAATCCCTACTTTAAGGATTTATTTTGCACATCATTCACTCACAGCCTTGGTGGTTCAGAGCCTATCCCAAAAGCAATGGGTGTGAGGTACGGTGCCCCCTAGATGGGAGAGCAGTCCATCAACGTGTCTTTGGAAACCCACACAAACATGAGGAGAACGTACAGACTCAAGACAGAGAGATGGAGTCAAACCCACGCCCGAACCTGCAGCCCAGGGACCGTGCAGCACACAGGCCGCACAGCATGCCACCCAACATGAAAACATGATTTACAAACGTCTTTGATTTTTTTTAAAAATCCATAATTAATCCATAATCAGTGTTCCTCTCCTGATTTTTTGTTCCTTTTCTTTAAACATTTGCATGTAGGCTTTGAAGTGCTATGTGATCGCATTAAGATGTGACCATCACCGTGTTGCACAAGTTGTTTACTTCCTTTTACATCAGTAAGTCAACCAGTGCATTCTGAGCAAAGGCAATAACACATTAATGATGAATGCAAGAACCCTCCCATTATTGCCCATAACTTCAGTCTGCAATTTACATTCAATAAGCAAAAATTATTACTCATCTCACAGATTATTGATGGATGCCTTTGAAAGATGCATGGCTTCAGTAGACTTTAGGCAAGTAGATAGACACTGTAACAGCATAACAGAGGAATTATGAGGCTCCTCGAGGCTGAGGTTAATATTAATATTATTACATTATTCTGAGCGAAATAAACTAGCTGCTTAATGGCAGGTGAGGCTGATGTAAACGTGCGTCCCCATGGCATCTGTATCTTTGGCAGCATACAGTCAAATTCACACAGTAGACTTCTATGCTGTATGTTCAGTGTTTTGCATGACATTTATTTATTTATCTATTTATTTCTTTATGTATCATTTGTACTGCAGTGAAGCACAACAGGGGAAGCAACATCTGCTCAAATGCCTTGCAGCATTAACTGTTGGTATTGCAACATGGGCTGCCAGAATTGTGGAAATATACTGGACGAAGCTGTGGTAGAGTTACCGAACCTCCTGATGTTGAAAGGGGGGCAGGAAGCGACGCTCTTGACAGCTCCGTTTGGCAATGTCGCTCGCTGTTATTCTGCAAATTCGCTCCTGTGCAGCGCACTTGTTCTTTTTTCCAGCATTTGCATTCTGTTTGAAAAGCGCAGTTTGGCCAGATAAGATTTATCTCGAAGAGCGCACGCTCCAGTCCTACCGGCGATAGCCACAAAGATAAGCCGAAGACACAGCAGTTCAATAAACACTCTGCCCCCTCCTGGAACCGCGTGGTTTTGAAAAAGCTGGCCTACCGTTGCCGGCCAACTTTTGCCACGATCGCATTTGCTTGATGGCTTTTGGAGAACGTCGATCACGACGTCAACATCGGGTCAAGGTCGCTACAAGCCTGCTTCGGCCTGTGCCAAATTTGTTTGCCAAATTAGACCCGGTAATACGCGAATCACCGTAGACAGCCTTTCAGCGTTGCCTGAAAAAGGATTAGAGTCTCCAGCCTCAGGAAAGCATGAAATTGTCATCAAAGAGATGAGCAAAGGACCTGCGTATGAGCATTCCGTGTCTAATACCTTGGAAAAGAACATGTTCTAAAATATTAACTTGCTCATAGTACTGAAGACGTGATATTGTACAGAAATAATTCTAATGATCAAACAGCAAACTGTTGTATTGCGCTATTATTACAGCAATAATAACTCAATAGGAAGTCAATACCGGTTCATGAATATAACGAAGTATTAGATACAACGGTGCCCTTTTCATAATTTTGCAATGTATTTCATAACAAAGGCTATTACTAATTACGAGGGAAATCGTCTTCCTCGCTCTGGTGTTTTTACTCCTCTAAACCAGCGCTTCTAATGGAAAATCATTCTCTTATCTGCATATCCATCCGTACTTTTCCATATTTTTAGTTAGTAGATTTTACGTTATACTCCGTGAGCCGGGTCGGTGAGTTCAGCTGACTAATTGGTTCACTTTGCCAGCATATTTCACTTTGCTAGCATATTGCAAGCAGCCAGATGGATTTCAGATCAAATGCTGTGGCCCAGTGCAGACCAAATACACCCGGTACGTGTAGGGAAGATACACAAAGAGTTGTAAACACTATTTTGCCTTTTATGTGTCTAGCATCAGGAAGGTGCTCATGTTTCGGTATATGAATTATATAATTATATATTCTTCAGCTCTTGTCTCGTCGGTTTTGTTTTCATTCACCAGCACACGGTTCCGTTTTCATTCTCGTAATTAGCACCGACTTGTCCCGTGGGCTTTCCCGCCCCGTCTCCTCCCGGTGTTCCGGCACCAGCGTCTTGGTTCCAAGTTGGCTCAGCTGAAACCCCAGGCTGCGTGCCTAATACCCTCCTTCCGCCCAGCTCTGTGGCACCTGTCCTTTCCTCTCTCGCTTTTCTCATTGTGAAATCCAGGCTCCGAGTAACTACCTCCATCTCTCGGCGTCCAGTTTGGCCGAACGCGGGCTGAAGACGAACTCCCGCCTCCTTCCCCAAAGGCCGCTCTAAGCGCGATCTAACTACGAGACTGTGAGCGGGACGATGACGATGAGCAGCTCCGTCCAGATGGCCACGAACTCCACATTCATTAAACTTCCCCGTCCAGATGGCCGGGCGGTTTCATCAATTACAGCTTTTGTTTCACTCTGCAAATATACCCTGCGAGACCGACACGCTGTATTGATTTCCTTCAGAGTTATGCGTCACACTTCATACTTCCCTGTCCACGTAGCTACGAGGAATTGGGTCAGTTAAAAGTCCTCGTCAACATAGCTAGGCAGATGAACCAACCTCGCTTTTCTAATCGCGACCCCCGGTGTCCCTATGCTGCCTCGTTGCTTTCGTTTAATTCATTATTTTTATCCTGTGGCTTGGCAGGCCCTTGGAAATGGATCAGAAACTAGTAGGAAGAATTCCCCAGCAAACTGAAAGTACAACAATTATCGTATTCCCCATCTCCCGAATTTTAGGTTGCCCCGTGTAATCAAGCAAACAAGCCTAAACCGCAATTATTGAAAAGCACAAACACCCGATGATAATTTGTTCCTTTGCCAGAAATCCATGTGATCTGTCAGCACCGTCCCACTGACACACCACTTTTATGCTTTTGCATGCCCTAATACGTAAGGGAATAGTGCAAATATTCTACAGTGTATGTTATGTTTAAGGTGTGTACTATATTAAAACATTGCAAACAATATAGGTGCCTGGGTGGGGCAAGAGAATGTGGATTCCATCCCCGCTCAGTCTGTGTGGAGTTCCCATGTTCTCCTTGTGTCTGTGTGGGTTTCCTATGGGTGCTCTGGTTTCCTCCCACAGTCCAAATACCTGGTGTTCAGGTTCCCCCATAGTGTGTGAGTGACAGAGAGAGTGTGTGTGTGTTCCACTGATGTATGGTTGAGTGACCCCTTGTAAGTAGTGTATCTGGCAGTGTAAGTCACCGTGATGAATAAGATCAGTGTGTGGGCTGATTACACTACATAGAGTTCATTGGAAGTGATTTTGGAGAAAAATGTCTGCTAAACATGTAACTGCAAGCACTATCTATGTGTCACATTGAGTAAAGAGAGGAAAAAACATTGATACACAGGGCTTCGGGAAGTTCCTGTGACATGAGTTGAAATTAAAGGTAATACATGGGATTGCTTACTGAATAATGTGAAAATGACAGCTTGTTTGTACATGTGGTATTTGAAAAAGCCACCTTTTCATCAGATATGTGGTCGGAGGCCTGTATATCATCCTCTGAAGTAATTTTAAAGATAACTGCCTGAGAAGCTCATTGAACAGTGTTTGAAACATCGAGCACATTTATTATGCATATCCTTGTGAAACCGATTTGAGAAAAAAGGCCCCTGAAAGTAACTGCTATAAATGCATGTGTAAATGCCTTCAGTGCCACCGATTTACAAATAAATGTGCGCTAATGTACACGCCAAATCACAAGACATGGAGTGAGAGCTAGCAACAATCTCAGAGCAGATCTACGACATGGTTTGTGGGGAGCCGTCAAAGCGCAATGCATGCTGGGCCTTTTGCTCTCGAAGCCGTGCAGAGTAAATCTACAACTGGAAATCAGCTAAAACATGGGAAAGTATTATGTCTGCTAAGACACAGCTACTATAAACTTTGGACTTAAGTGACTCTACAAGTGATTCATTATTGGTCCTCCTGAGACAGAAATTTGGAAACTGATGAGCACTTTAAGAGAACTAAAGGAAAAAATACTAAAATATGAAGAAATTGAATATATTAAAATAAAATAAAATACTGAGTTCTGAAATAAAAACAACCAAAATGAAAAGTATGACAGAGTGACTTGTTATCTTTCAAAAAAAACCTCTGCCGAAACCATTCACAGACGTCAGTGGATCATGCATTCATTGCTTTACCTTCCTGGCACTATTTGTCCCACATTTTGCAATGTTTCGCTCTTTTCTCAGAATATATATTTTCATATATAAACACATTTCATCAGAAAGTGAGATTAGCTTTCGGCTGAAATGTTACTCAATATGTTTTTGAGCCTGTAGACAGTGAGGTAAAACCTATCCTCTGCCACTGCTTCCTGCTGCGGAACCAGGCTCCACACTTCTTGTCTATGTCTCACACTTCAAGGCGTAATTTTGGTCTGAAGGGAATATAAATGAGACTACCCTTCAATATTATAAAACAATATGGAATAACAATATTTCTAAACAATAAACAATAAAATCAGCTCTAATGTTAACAGGCAGATTAAATATTGGACAAGCTAAACACTGGCTGTGTGTCTTATTTTATTTATATTTATATGAAATATTTATTTATATTTAATGACATTCTCTTCACTTATCTATTTTCTAAAATTAAAAATAATAAAAAAAATAAAACAAAAAAAAAATCTGTTTCAGATGAGAAGTGACCTGTATTTCTGGTCCTAGAGGTAGACGTCACTAAAACGTACGAAACCAGTATAACTGTGAGGGACCACCTTCATTCATCTCGCTTCTACGGTGTTTACAGATTGTGATTGGTGTTTGTGAGCCTTGGTGATTAGTGAAAATGCAAGGAATGCTGTTCAAATATATGGGATGACTCAGTCAACAACTGGCCTCAATAGTATGAGGAGATCATGTATTTCTACGTTCAGTCACTTTAATTTAGTTTTAATTTTATTCCAGTCTCAAATTAATAAAGATTAATCTTTTAAAAATATATATTATAGTTTTACCCCAGAATTTTACAGATCCTGACATGAACTTAGGCTACCTCTATTATATTAACCTGCTGACTTTATAGATAATTAAGAAAGGTGAAAATGCCCAGAGGCTGACAAACACTGCGCATTTTTATTGGATGATCAAAATAGATTTCGAACACTGTGGAAACTATGAATTTCTTCATGTAGTAATTTTTAATTTAAAAAAAAAAAAAAAATCTCATGTTTTACAGAGTTTATTTTTTCACTTAGCATAGGTTTATCTGAGGTTTTTACTGAAACAAAACAGCAAATAAGTTAAGGGATGCGCTAATTGGCTTCTTGGAGCTCTTTCTGCAGCGGTATTCCAGGGCACCGGGTCTCAGTTCATAAGGCCCCTATGGAGCACGAACGAACGCCTATAGAGTACTGAATAAGTGGTAAAAGTGACTTTGAATTTACAAACAAATCAATTTACAAATGGACTTCCAATCCCTGCTGTGTTCAGAAACTGAGGAACCAGTGTTCCGGCCATGGAGCAAACCCACATCTGTGTGTAAAGCTATGGCATAATAAATCACATATATTACATTAGTTTGTTTTATATTAAAATACTTTGTAGGCAGCTAGTTTTATATCTTGCACCTTATCATACAGCTGAAAAATCTCATCCATTCCAGTACCGAAACACTGTTATTCTGTTTTTCCATGCTTTCTCATGGTCTGCCATTTGGTGAAGGAAAATTAATTTGCAAACACGTTTGATATTCTCTTCAGACAAATATGCCTGAGGCGATTTCAGACCTTCAGTGTTATGAATAAATTTGTTTGCGTTCTCGGTGAGAACGTCAAGACTTGCTTGGAATGTTAAATGGCAAAGCACTTCAACCATGAAGTCAACTCTGACCATGAAAAGAGCAACACAATTATTTTTAAGTTCATATGTTTACATTTTCTATATGTACTAATATTAATATGAAAAAATACAATGCTACACTATCTCTGGTAATATGAAATGCTACAGCTAATTTTTACAAATATATCGTTTACTTGAGATTACGTAAAGAGAATGATTTCCCTCAAAATGTATCAACGCTTTTATTAGATCCTTTGACCCATTTTATTCACCTTTAAGCTCCAAGAACAAGGAAACCTTTCAGTGAACACAAACATGAAGTCATACAAATGATAAAAATTAGATTATAATATACACTAAATGCACAGGGGGTGCGGTGGTGTAGTGGGTTGGACCACAGTGCTGCACTCCGGTGGGTCTGGGGTTTGAGTCCCGCTTGGGGTGCCTTGTGGCGGACTGGCGTCCCGTCCTTGGTGTGTCTCCTCCCCCTCCGGCCTTCCACCCTGTGTTACCGGGTAGGCTCCGGTTCCCCGTGACCCCCGTATGGGACAAGCGGTTCTGAAAGTGTGTGTGTGTGTGTGTGTGTGTGTGTGTGTGTGTGTGTGTGTGTGTGTGTGTGTGTGTGTGTGTGTGTGTGTGTGTGTGTGTGTGTGTGTGTACTAAATGCAGGGGCGTGGGGGTGCGGTGGCGCAGTGGGTTGGACCGGGTCCTGCTCTCTGGTGGGTCTAGGGTTTGAGTCCCGCTTGGGGTGTCTTGCGATGGACTGGCATCCCGTCCTGGGTGTGCCCCCTTCAGCCTTACGCCCTGGGTTGTCGGGTTAGGCTCCAGCTCCCCATGACCCCGTATGGGACAAGTGGTTCAGACAGTATGTGTGTGTGTGTGTGTGTGTGTGTGTGTGTGTGTGTGTGTGTACTAAATGCATTTTAAGCATAAACTGTAAGCTTTAATTCACACACTAAGAACTGTGGGATATATACTGTATATATATATACCGTATATATGCTCACTCTGCTTTGTGACAGAAGTATGTAGCTGAGGCTGATCACTAAACTTATATACACACACACACACATCAGCCTAAGCTGCACATGTCACAAAGCAAAGAGAGGGTTTCCAGTAACCCTATGCAAAAGAGGTCTGAAAATACATCCAAGGAAACTGCAACATACCCAAATGTAAGATATAAGTATATAATGATGGGTATCAATATCAGTGGCAAAAGAAAATATCCATCTAGTGCTTCTCTCATATCATATACTGTATACAGAGAGGGTGTGAGAGACAAGGGGAGATAAACATACATTTAAAGACAACTTCCAGTTTCTAGAACAAGTCGGAGAGGGGCAGAAGCCCTTCATCGGCTTTACTGAGAAGTGTCGAAAATATGCTGTGAATACTATGCCAAACTGAATGCGATGTTGAAAGGTGCATACAGTATACCATGCCATTACATCGTAAAGTTCCACACCTGAGAAACTTGGAATTGGAGAATGTATACGTAGTACAAGTCTGTAATATATATTAGTTAATATGAGAAATAACATAATATGAATAATATATATTACATATAATATGTGTACGGTAATTTCTTGCATTTTCGACACATGCACAAAACACACAAACACACACTTCAAAACATACAAACACACACTAGTGTGTGGTGATGGAAGTCCTCAGCATGTTTTAAATGGTTCTACCTACCAGTACTGTCACTCATGAGGTCAAAGTGGCAGATCTGGCCGATGCTGCGCACCCAGCTGTTCATCTCCTCCTCCGTTTTGGCCACCAGGTAGAAGATGCGGGAGGAGGTCTTGACCAGGAACAGGTGCTGGTTCTGAAACTCGCGACGGATGAGGCGCACCTCCACGTGCACTTGGACCTCGCATTCCCGCAGGTCGATGGAGCGGATCGGCTTCCGGGAGCTCTTGCTGCGGTAGTACTCCAGCACGTCGGGGTCTCCGTTCATACGGCCCCTGCGGAGCACGAACCAACGCCTCCTCCAAGCCTGCAAGGCACCGGAAAGGACAGGTTAAGGACGGATCCTGTTCCTCATTTAAAAAACACTGTTACACGCTGACTTGAACACAAATTCTGCACATTAAACCTAAGTGCCGCAGTTGGATTAACAAATTCTGACCCAAAAATGCACTCAACTGCACAGAAACTTCAGTCCAAACTATTCAGTATCAGTGTGGGAAAATATTTTCCTGCATTTTGGTATGTGATCACGCGCTCGTATCTTCTTTAACATAAGGGAATGTTCTGAGGCCCCGGGATCCGACAGCATCTTCAAGATGTCATTTGGTGCATCTCCTGATTCTTGTTATAAATCTGATTTACATCAGAGGCATAAGAATATGACAGGTGTAATAATGACGATATGTCAATAAGAACATGTCAGGCTTTATATCAGAGGCATACTGCAACACTTATGTCAGGCTTAATAGTTAAACTTGTGGGTAACTACTTATATTAGTATATACTTTACGCAGAGCACATAAAGCAGGCATGAAACCTGACTGTGCATGGAATTCACCTAGAATTAAAATGAATGTATAAAAATTTTTGAGTGCTGTAGCTCTTAATTTTTTTTTTTTTTTTAAAAAAAGCACGTTATTGCAAAATTGGTTTCTACCAATAGCAGCAACTAAGTACATGAATTCTTTATTATAATCAATCATTAAATGTGTCTAAATTGCATTTCTGTGCACAGTCTGAAAAGCATTTAATCTGCCAGGGATTGACAGAAAAAAGAAAACACAATAAAACCATCAGAAATGCATGGTTCTTTTACACGGACCACACACAGTGCTGAGGAAGTCCTAAACAAAGCGGTTTATTCACTTACTTAGTTTGTATAATAATGTGAGCTGCAAGGGTTCGATTTACAGTATAGCCAGTGTCTACCAAGTGGTAAAATGCACTGAGTGAGTGACTATATAGGAGGATGATGATAATATTTAGATGTGGCTGTGTGCGAGATACGCTCTATGGGTGTCTGCTAATTGACTTAGTGGGTGATCAGGATGGTTAGGGGTTGGTCTGTGCGCTTGATGCCCCTTTACCTTTGAAGTCCATCTGTGCCTGAAACAGTCAAGCTGGTTCTACTTTTGCAGCATGCTGGTAGGGTGTTTGTGAACGTGGGCTGTTTGGATCTGCATGACGTTTCTGCCCTATTTTTTCGTTACCTTTGAAGAGCACTGATTCAAAGAATACACAATACTAAGTAAAATACTACGGATAAACTGATGAGTAAACTGGTAAACTCTGCTTTATTACGTTCTGTACTGCTGAGCTCTTCGCATACCACTTCGCCAAAAGAAAGTCCAAAAGCAGAGTAAAAATTACAGCGCCAGTGAAATATTTGAGTCAACCTGCGACAAACCAGTTCCTTTCCCACAAAGTATTTAGTTAAAAACTTTGACCAGGAGAAGAACCACCACGATCTCCTGGTTCCTCTGCAGCAGTTCCCAGAAATGTCGGACACCTGTGTGTTGCTTCGTGTTCGATCTTATGTTCAATTCCTCACATGCAAGTTCTGTTCATGTTGCCTGGGTGTGCTCAAACTTTTGACCTGCACTGAAACTAACCTCACATAATATTTCATTTTATTAAAAAGTATATCTGCCCATACTTTACTTTTTATGCTGTGTGTCTGGTGCAACACCCGAGGCATACCTTTTTGAACCATAATTTTAACCCCACTAAATAGGCTGACACTTATTGTTTATAAAGGAAGCAATAACATAATACAAATATAACTCTGGGGCTGCTTACATGACATTTCTGAGAGTAAGACACGGATGCACACAGTGCATAACCGTTTGCCCCCAGCACGGTCACAGCAAGCCAGAGCCTAAGCTGGCAACACACAGCACAAGACTGAGGGGACACACCCCAGATGGCACCCCAAGCAGGACTCGAACCCCAGACCCACCACATGACAGGCCCCCGCCAAACCCGCTGAGCAACCATGACCCCATTAAGACATACCTCAACATGATTTTTTTTAAACACTTCTCTCAGTTTAATTCTGTATGCAGACTGGTTGTTTAACTTATACAGCATCATCTCATTGGTCATGTTTAGTACAATTTGTAAAGTCAAGGATTCTCACTAATAATGAGTGAATGACACTTTTGTGCACTGAGCGGGAGAAAAGAGGGGATTTTTATTCTTGTTACGCATTAACATATGTAAATGTTTGAGAAGCACATGCTGTATGACGGGTAATGCAATGCAACATAGTTGGTTTCTCATTTGCATACATTGCTCATGAATGATCATAAACAGTTGCAGTGATGATTTCAGTTAAGACCTAACCCTAACCCTGGTCTAACAAGGAAGAAAATCCCTGGTAGGAAGGCATCAATGGGCAGAACTTATGATGACTCACTGCAAAGTGATCTAAACCGTGACTAAATTAAAACCACGTCAACAAAGTGAGGCTCCGTAGGGGGTATAGTGTAATCACCCCACCCTGGATTCCCCAACCTCAGTCAGGTGTTCCAGCCTTGACGGTCTGGCCGTGTTTATGCGAGACAGAAACGTTCAAAAGCGGTCAACTGCTCAACTTTCACCAATCATGGCGCATGGTGCTTAACCACATCTCTGAGTCGAAAGAGGACATTTGACTCTCCTCTGGGTTTTATTCTTAGTTGTCAAACATTCGTGAGTCTGTCACACCCAGTTGTTTGTTTTAATATACGCTTTTTTTAAGTTTGTGGTTAAAGAAATCGAGATCTAAAATAATTTAATAGCACAGATCCCAGAATGAGAACTTTCTTTTACAAGTTAACATGCAGCGAAATTCTATTATCATTATTACAATTATTATCTCCACAGAGGGAAGACAAAGTCCTGTAACACCACTTGAAATGTGTAAAACAGGGTCCCCACTGTAGCTAATTGCTTCGTGCTTTAAGTAGCTCATGGTTGCTGCCTGAAGGTAGTTCGTATCCACAAATACTCCGGTATTACTCATACAGTGGCACAAGCTTTCATGATTTTTGTACATGTGGGCCTCCGGGCTTCAGGTGTTGAGAATGAGGTTATTTTATTTCTTTATTTTTTGCTTTTGGTTTTATTGTGGGGAACTAAGTGCTACATTTCCCAGAAAGAACAAAAAGAGGAAGCCGGTAGTAAATAGCACCATACACGCAAAGTCGGCAACACGAAAAAGGTTGTTTTTTTTTTTTTTTTTTTTTTAGTTTAGTTTCATTTGTTTTTAAAATATTCCAACATCACTGTAATTTTCAGGCTCTGGATTTCAGTTCAACGAATATCATTATTCTGTACGCTCACGTAGTTGCATCTTGCTGATTTAAGGGAGAAATTTCCCCAGTTCCACTTTCCTTGATAAATGTTACGTTTTTATTTAATATACCTAACGTACATTAACCACGCACATTTCCTCTCTTGGGGGGGGGGGGGGGGGGGGGGGGGGGGGGGGGTGCAGCAGGCTTGGTCGGGTCCCGCTCTCTGGCAGGACTGGTGTCCCGTCCTGGGTGTGTCCCCTCCTCCTTTGGCCTTGTGCCCTGTGTTGCCGGGTTAGGCTCCGGTTCACCTTGGGACAAGCGGTTTCAGACACTCTGTGTGTGTGTGTGTGTGTGTGTGTGTGTGTATGGTTTCCTCTCTTAAGACACAATGATCTAAGACATGATGATCTTAAATAGCAGGAAATTTCCAGCCGAATGTGCAAGTTAGCAACCATCAGCAGCTGTATTTTCCACAAATTTCAGCAGTTCTGCATTCTGAGTATTGTGTGATATGTTGAGAGAGCAGAAATAGATTTTACACCCCATCACACTTCACATAGACTGCACTCCTATAAATTACTAATTACATGTTACAATTTTTTCTCCAGTTAAACACATACATATTCACTAGAGGAAAGATTTAAATGACCTGATGAGCAATCAGGCATAATGGATTTGTGAAAAACTAAGTAAAGAAAAATGTTTTCATTAATATTACATAAGTAGCACATATACAGCAAAAGTAAACATAAATATATACAGTGATCAGACAGAATATTATATATATTCTATATATTCTGTTTTACTGCCAGTCAGTCTCCATGATGTCAGCTGTGCTTGGATTTAATTTCCTTGACTGAGTTTTCATTATCTATGATTCTTTAGTTTAATATTAATATATTAACTAATATTTAATATTAGTTTATTATTAGTCGCAGGAGGGCATGGTGGCGCAGTGGGTTGGTCTGTCCCTGCTCTCCGGTGGGTCTGGGGTTCAAGTCCTGCTTGAGATGCCTTGCGGCGGACTGGCGTCCTGTCCTGGGTGTGGCCTCTCCAGCCTTATGCCCCGTGTTACCCAGTTAGGCTCTGGTTCCCCACAACCCCGAATGGGACAGGTGGTTCAGACAATGTGTGTGTATTAGTTGCAACAGAAATATTTAATTAATAAGAGCTATTTGCTATTCGGGGGGTGTGGTGGTGCGGTGTGTTTGACCAGGTCCTGCTCTCCGGTGGGTCTGGGCTTCGAGCCACGCTTGGGGTGCCTTGCAACAGACTGGCATCCTGTCCTGGGTGTGTCCCCTCTCCCCTCCAGCCTTGCACCCTGTGTTGCCGGGTTAGGCTCTGTATCGCCGTGACCCTGCTGGAGACAGGTGGTTTCAGACAATGTGTGTGTGTGTGTATTTGCTATTCATTTTATTTCTTGTATGATTTTTGTATGATTTTCAAGCACCACATAAAGGAAGAGTTGAAACCCTTTTACTGAAGTGGTTATGTGGGAGGTTTCTCTTTCGTTCTTTAATTGGTAAACCACAACATTGTTTTGACATGTTTGTTTAGAATCCCTTGTTGCCTGGGCTAGATCTTCAACCCATACTTCAAGGGCCTGCACAAAGTCGGCATGGAAAGCCATGTGTGAGATAAACCTTTTTTAGGAAAGAACAGGGAAAAAAAGATGTGTTTAATGCTTTTAAAGAGAAAGAGAAATTTTTAATGCTTTTCACAGAAATCCTTATCTTTTTTGTGTTTACAGTTATCAAACAGGTCTATATATATTGTTCTCAGAACAGCCACATGTCCTATAAATAGATTTGGATCTTCAATCACCTTTACTTCTCATATTATCTGTGATTAAATATAGCTCTATAATATTCTGTGCAAAGTCTGTTTCTTACAGAAATAAATTTTACATCACCGACTTTCCTCAAATGAATTACACTCCTTTACGTATTTTATTTTGGCTACACATACTTGAATTACACATACTTGAAAAAGTTTTATGAGAACATATGAAGTCTTCATATTGACAAACACAGTGATTGAAACCTCAACATATTATGTCACATTTGCACAGTAAGATTTACTCTCTCAAAGATAAAATATAAACCTACAAACAGAAAACCCCAACCCTGGACTTATTATGCTGCTGTGATGCGAGCTGAAAAGTTTGCTAGCTAGCTAGAGAATCAAATAAACAAAATTCATTTTTGTATTTAATGTACTGATGGAATATAGAAAAAAAAAGACAAGAACCAACAAAATACATTGTGGCGCAGTCACCTTTTGTCAGTTGAAAGTCTAGTGAAGCTACCATATACTGACAGTGAACCAAGTTACTAAGTTAGTAGTCTCATGTGAAAATCTGATTTATTATATCTGATGCATCAATTTGCTCATGATTGTTTGACAAAGATTGGTGGCTTATTTTTCTTCAGAAAGTGAGACAGAAGTGTGTTTACTTCAGGTTTGACTATCCTCTAATTAATATTTGGTTACTGACTCATAGTTGGGTCAGTTTTAAACATGGACACTATTAATAAAAACAGATGTTAGCTGTGTTGTATTTGCTTTTGTTTGCTTGCTACTTAGTGAGCTTTTGCAATAGAGGCGTAAGCAGTTTGACCATCAGGGTTATCAATACAATTGTTACTGTTATTCTACAGAACAGGTCACAGACAAGACCTCTGTATATAATAATAATTATGCTTTCTGGACAAATCATTTTAGGTATAAATCTTTATCCACGGTGATTGACTAACCGTTAAGATTCCAATGCTAATGATGCTACTGAATGATATTGTTGGAAGCAATGCCAACAAGGTCGTAAATATGTGTACAAAATGCATGATTCTGATGCAAAAGTTAACCTTCATGGTTTATTTGAGAGGGAAAAAAACAAAACCAATTTAAAAAAAAAAAAAAGAAAAAAAAAAGAAAAAAAGTCTTTCAGGAAAAGGAGATCCAGAAGCCCCAAAACTGGTTTCTGAATACAATCAAAAAATCTGTTATGTTTGGAAATTTTCAAGCAGTCTATTCTAGTTGGTTCTTTTACAAAAGGTATCATAAAATAATTGTAATGTCATAGTTAATTCACTGTACAAGACAAACATAATACCATAAAAAATATGCCTAGTGGTTTCCAGTAGATCCACAGATGCCCATGTAAAAACAATAATATTGTATTTATAAGACAACCCAAATATTTGTGTAAACATTTATAGTAATTTCACATTTATAGTAATTTTTGACAAGACCAAATGTTCACAAAGCAGGATAATTTGCAAATTAAGCTGTGTGGGCTTTGTTTCGATGTCCTTGACTCAGAGATGTCAAATTTCCTGTAAAAAGTCTGCTTTTAGCCTTCATTTTCTCATTATTTTCAGTTATTGCTCAGATGAAAATGAAACCTGATTTCCAACCAATCAAAAGGATATTCCAGTTAACAAAAATATTTTGGCAACACCTCTTAACGTAAATATTCACAAATGCTGCAGTTTCCATCTTGATCATATATTATTCTGCTCAGAAAGCTCCAGTAAAATTTATTTATTTGTATTCTGATGGTACAAATCAAATCAGTCTTACTGAATGCACTCCTGATTTGATGGTTAAAAAGTCACTTTTAGAGAAGGTTTGTAGCCTTAAACTGTGTAATACATGTCTATAGTATCTTCACTTGTATTTATTTTCTATAAACCTGACTGAAATGTATGAAGTAGCCAAGAATACCACAGTGCAATTGTGATAAACGTGGGAATTTACACTACCTATGGAAATTGCTCACACTGCCACCCCCCAAAATTTTCATGTATTAATGTTTGACAGCAATTAATTTAATTATGTTTTTTGGACACTGAGAGGCAGAAAAAAACTCAAAGAGAAAACACTTTTCCGCAGACCAGTTTTGAAATAATCACAAATATGTCCGACAGAGGAGAGAATATCTTGTGCAGGTGCCGTACACATTAAAAATTTAAATGTTATTTTTACCAAACACAACGCATTATAACTGTTGCTCATCGTGGAGCTCATTTAAGGTTTCTGCAGATGATGATCCTCGTTGTTTACGTCAACTACAACAATGACCGATAGTGTTTAAAAGGGAACCAAACAAAGCAAAGCTATAGCCACAGAAACAAGCTACTGCAGAGACCGACGCTACCAGTCAGAAGTTTGAGTACAGCCGGGAAACAATTGTAGGGTAGGAAATGGACAGAAGAGTCAGGCTTTACATTTAGCAGGTATAGCATTCTAAATTGTTGTACAGAGAAGAGTGCAGAACAACAGACAAAGCCTGGAGGGAATACCTTAGTCGCCAATATTAGATACTAGATACTAATGCTCCCATTATTTAAAAAGAAAAAAAAAAAGCAATAACGATTTCCCATTTATAGCAACGTCAAACTTATTGACCACACCTATTAGTTTATTTTCAAACTAATTTCCAGCAAGCGGACTCAGGCTTCTCACCTGTACAATACTTAACAAAGAACAATTACTAATGATGAAAGAAACAGTATGTATAAAGCACAAGCCACATATCAGTTACACCTTAAAACTCTTAAAATGCATAATTCTGTACTTCAGTGTTCATTGCACAAAAGACAGGAAGTACTGAGTTGGGCTACATTCCCTTCCGGAACCCAACTGTGACTCTGAAAACAAACCACATGCTGCGAGTGATAATTTCTTAATGGCTTCTGTCCTAACCAAGAGCAGTTTATGGAGCATAACAAAATAAAGTGGTAAAGCACTGCCAAAGCGGGGTGACAATGTGACCTATGACAATTCCTACAATGGAAACAGAGCTATTCCCAGCAAAACACCAAGGTACACCAATTATTTCTGATAAATAATTAAACGACAGAAACTGATGAATACCGAAGAATGTACGTACGTAACTTCAGTGAAAAGTGTAAATAATTAAATATCTCTGACTGAGATTAACCGCGCAACATGCTGTATATTCTGCCCTGCTGAACCCTGGGGACTGGAGCAGCGGGTAACACTGCGGTAAGGGTCGTCACCTTTCATTGTGAAGGTCCCCGCTTTGGATCGCAGCTTTAAGTGTAGTACCCTTGCTTGAGGTACATACCGCGAGTTGTTACAGTTGGAATAAGCTTTTTTACACACCGATAAATTATAGTAAGCAGCTTAGACTCGAACCCCAACTACGTAAACCTGCTTGAACAAAGCTGTCGGCCCAGTAAAAACAGAATACTGTGCCTTGTCCCGGGTTTGACTCAAGGACTTCGGTTGATTCTGTTACGGCGTTTCCATCTATTTTTTGACACTGGTAGTTGGTGTGCGCAGAACAGGGACATAACCCGAGACCCTGCCTACAGCTGAAACAGACATCACAATTTCCCTCACCCTGCTAAAAAAGAACCGCCGAACAGATTGCTCAACTCGGTTACCCTCTCCCTCCCAAGACCTTTCCCACACTTATTTTTAACTGTGCGCCTTTGTTATTACGAATGATACTTGCTGCACGTCATTCCGTATTATTGCACCATCACGCGTTACGCGACCGAGGCAAACATTTTTAAAGGGCACTGCTCAGAAAGAAATTTCACCGAGAGGAATACGATACTGCTGAACCGAACTGAATCTGTTAGGAGTTTTACCCAGACGAACATCAGAGATCACCACCACTGGAGTTGTCGAACACCGAGCACTAATGTCACTGCTAGTTCTGAGAAACATTTGCATGCGGTTTGGCAGCCTCTCATCCCCTTGAGTCATTGTTTCTGTAGCTACTGTGGTTCTGCCCCCAGCGGAACTGGGACGGGTGGCCTTCGCAGCCCACAGCAAGCAATGCGACCGGTGGCATTTCGCTCCCCGGAGCCCCGTGACCCATACATCTGGGACTCCTCACCTCTCACAAGCCCGCTCACTCACGCGGTGACTCACCGGCGGGCGATGGCATCACGCTCGCAGCACGCTCTGAACGGCAGCCAAGGATCCTAATTTTCCACGCCCTTTCGTCAGCTCACACGCGCCTTCACGAGCCATCATCAGATAATACGTTTCAGCGTAAGACCGCAAAACAACAAGTCAGATGTCCGGTGGCAAACAAAACCCTAAAAGCCTACAGAGATAAAATACTTGGAAAGGCCATTTCAAACGAACCAACCTAAACACGAGGCAAAGACGCGCAAAAGTTTTCCTTTTTTTTCGCTTTACGAGGCATGAACAGCTTTTCGAATGTTCTCGAGTATTTTCACTACACTTGTACTTATTTTGAGGTCAAAGGGTCAGATTATGTCACATGAAGGACAAATCTGTACGTAGAAACACAGGTTCTGAACCACTAGAGTGTCAGGGGAGACATGGGTGAGTAACAGAATCTTTAGTGGTAGAATAAATAGACAAATTACTGCAGTCTAGTTCTGGCATAGAAACCTGCTACTTACAGTAAAATGTTAACACTCCATATATGCTTTATATATATACAGTGTATGGAGTTTTTACATAGTGTATATAAATGAAAATATAAAATGTATGTATATATAGGGTGGCATGGTGGTGCAGGGAGTAGCATTCCTGGGTGATACCAGAGAACATGGGTTTGATCTCCACTTAGTCTGTGTGGAGTCTGCATGTTCTCACCGTGTCTGCATACGTTTCCTTTGAGTGCTCTGGTTTCCTCCCAAAGTCCAAAGACATGTACTTCAGGTGTACTGGTGACTATAAACTGCCCGTAGCGTGTAAATGGGATCGTGACTGTGTGTGCATGACTGCCCTGTGATGAACTAGCATCCTGTTTGGGGTGCCCTGCACCTAATGCTTCTGGGATAGGCTCCCATTCACTGGGACCCTGCTGAGGACAAGCATTATTGAAACTGGATGATTACACGTATAATACAGTGCTTAACCTGGATTCTCTTAGATGAATTCTATACTGAACTGAACAGTACAAATATGTATTATATAAGATTAGTATGTATAACAGAGAATATGCAAATTTCCAGATCAAATTTAATTGAGATACTTAGCTACTATACAAGAAGTTCATACCAAGCTTCCATCAGGCAGAATAAAATCTAGAAAAAACACATTTTAACATATTTCCCAAGGTTTTCTACTTGAATTGAATCACTCTGACCTTTGATATTCAGGAAACCACGTTCCACTAAATTTGAAAGTTAAAAGGAGCGTCATAGGTTACATTTTACAGTATGTTATCTTGTTGGACTGGTTTCCGTGTCTGGAACGACTGCCCCTGTAGGCAGCAGGCGGTGCGGTGGTTAGAGCCACTAACCTGAACTCGAAAGGCTAGGCTTTAGGCCCCTCCTGCCGCGGAACCCTTAGGAAAGGTACTCAGCCGTAATGAATACGGAAAAATGACCCAACTGTGTAAATATGCGAGTAATAAGCAGCGTAACGTTGTACGTCACCGTAGAGAGAAGCGTCAGCTAAATAAATACATGCCGATTTGCCGCGACCGCTCAGATTTGAAGGATCAGAGGACCTGCTCACTCATCGGTGTCTTTCGGTTCATCTTCACTTTGGCAGGAGAAGGACATTGTTTGGAGTCATCGTCCATAACGCTTTATCACCCCCGGCGATAATCAAACTATTTCATCGCGGCGTTGTGCCGAAAATACGGAAAAGGCGGCGTTGCCGAAGTAAACGGCGGCTGCCCACTTCCCCGAGCCCTTGCAGCGCGGCCTTCCCTCCAGCGCGACTCTCTGTGAAGGGAATGCCAAGCAGCACTTATCGGCGCGTCGGCTCCTGTCTGCCTGTTGATTGGTTTCAACCACTGCGCTCTGACACAGCTTCCTATGTTTTGCAATACACACCCCAATTTCAGAGAACAACAGGCTGACGGTTAGGACACACACACACACACACACACACACACACACACACACACACACCACACAGGCATGAGGGGCCACTCACCTTCTTCAAAAACACATACGCCTCCATGAGAAGAGGGATTCCCCTCAAGCCGCACTCCACGCGCACCGTCACGTAATTAGAACAATTACACAAATTACACGATGTTCTTCACGTATGACAGGTAGACAGTTTTTAAAAAGGAACTCCACACGCCCCGCTCTCCCCCCCCCCCCCGCCTCGGTTAAAACGAAAAGCTTTTCGATCAGGCCACAAACCGTCTCGGACACTTGGAGAAGAGCAGGCGTCTGAAACTAGTGATCCCCGAAGCCTGAAGGATCTCGGCGTGAAGGATCAAAACCCCCCTCATATGTAACAGGGGCACTGTATTCCCAACAATATTCCCAGCAATAAACATCCTCCCATTAGCCACTACTCCCCACAGGATAACACACACACACACACACACACACCACTGTTTTCCCAGAATATAAATGACCACAAGAGAAAGCCATGTTTTTGGTGTGTTTGTTTTCCTTGAGCATGGCTCCTGCTGGCTGTTTTTAAAGCGAAACCTGTTCTGTCGCGTATCGGCACATCGTTGTCATGCTGATGGATAAGAAGGAAGCATGCAGGCACTTGGCGCAGAAAACACTCCCGCCGAGCGCATTTTCTCATGACAGCCCTCAGCCGCGCTACTCACGTATCTCTTGAGCTTCTTCTCCGGGGGAGATTTGATGAGCCAGCCGGTGCAGACCACATCCCCCGCGCTCATCTCGCCAGCTGAGTGCCGGAACCCAGAGGATCCAGGGTGAAAGTGTGTATGTCTGGGTGAGAGTGTGTGTATGTATGCGTGCGCGCGCACCCGCTTCCACTGCTGCTGCTGTGAACTGAGTAGCGCCCGTCAGTTTCGGTGTTCTAGCGCGGAGCCCTGCCAAAGGAGGAAGTCAGGCATTGATCACACTGACAGGACAGAGAGCGAGCGAGGGAGAGAGAGGGAGGGAGAGGGAGAGAGAGAGAGAGAGAGAGAGAGAGAGAGAGAGAGAGAGAGAGAAGAGCTGTTCCCTCCCACTCAGCGAAACACGGTATGCCTGGACGTTGAGCACATGACCAGGATGTTTTACAAACACCGTGAGAAGCGTGTGGCCGAGCTGTGGCCGAGCAGCGCTGCGGAAGGACGTTTGTGGACCATCTGCCACTTAAGCCCTCCCTGCTCCTATCCGGCCACTCGCCGCCTTCCTGAGGCCCGAGCCTCTTGTTTTCAGCACCAACGCAAAGCCAAGCCAGCAGAATGGGGAAGATTTTAAAAAACAAAAGAACAACACATGGTAATCAGAATTTCATGTGTTGAACTAAGCTGAAAACATAGAACTAGAAGCAGCATGCATCACACAGCCAGCGGTACTCGGAATGTCGGACATAAAGGGATAATATGCTATACATAGACAGACCATGCTGTTAAAAAATCTATTTCAGAAAAATTAAAAACTGGGAATATGGGCATATCAGACCTAACTGAAAATTTAAAAGTGCAGCCTATAATTACAACAGATAAATAAGCATTTTGTTCAGAATACTGTATAATAGTTGTTATTATAAACTTTGCATTTTTAATAACAGAATATAAAATAAAAGCAAAATAAAGTACTTTATATCATTCACTGTAGTTTTTGGGGCACAGCTGAGGCACGCACACATTGTCTGAACCACTCGTCCCATTCAGGGTCATGGGGAGCCGGAGCCTAACCCGGCAACACAAGGCTTAAGGCTGGAGGGGGAGGGGACACACCCAGGACAGGACGCCAGTCCGTCACAAGGCACCCCAAGCGGGGCTCGAACCCCAGACAGCAGGCGGAGGCCATACCCATTGCGCCACCGCACCCCCCACAGTTGAGGCATCTTTCCCAAAATAAACAATTTCTATGTCCTATGAATATTTTTTTTTTCTCAATTTATACTAGCTCCTCAACTTACAAACAAAACTGAGTCTGTTCATAACTCGATTTGTCTGTAACTACCAGGTAACTTTTGCCACTAAATCATAGTGAATAAAAGCTACATAACAGAGGCATCGCACCGCTTATTATCCATGTAGGTTCTGTAAAGATGCCAGGTAAAGCTATAATAAATAAAATGATTCTGGAACACTTCCATCTATCCATCCATCAATCCATTCTCAATAACAGCTTTTCCAGTTCAAGGCTGCAGTGGTTCTGAGCCAATCCTGGAAGCATGGGGCATGAGGTAAAAACATGAGGTAAACGCTGAAAGGCACACCACTGAATCACAGTATAATTATTTTAGATTATTATTTTCTCTATTAATTTTAAACTAAATTAAAAATTCAAACTCATTTAACAATAGAATTAAAAAATATAGAATTTCCAAAACCCCAAATGAATTTCCTATTCAGTCCCAACTGCTGACTGTTTTATCACATAAGCACATCCAGTGTTTGTCAGCTTCTGGTCACTTTCATATTTCTTTATTTATACAATCAGGAAATGCTTGATGATGCAGGTAATCCTTGACTTACAACACACATGACTTCCAACGGCCTGTACATAGAATGGCTGTCCCATCAACCAGACTATATCAATTTCAAGTGCCCATGTTTGGTCATAATGTCTGGCAACGACCGCTCCATCTGCTGTACGATAATATCGGCTGGCTGCAATACCGTAAAGCTCCCATATTCCCGATACCTTGGATTTCAGTCGGTGCTCGGATGTCTAACAACAGCTGCATTTTGTTTACACAAACTTTGTTTTATTTACAAAACCTTTCCTTTGTGATTATATTTACAGTAAGTTACTTAGTTACTACGCAGCTTACTAATGAAACTGTGAATATTCCGGTGGTAGAAATAAGCAAAAATTAAAGAAAACAGATTTAGCAATGAAAACGAAAATAATACTGTAGCACAAAAATATAACACTGTACTGTATTTCTACTTATATTTGTATTATATATATTTATATTTAGTACTCTATATTAATATTATTTTAACATGGACAATACATGAAGTTAGCGGAAAAAAAATAACAATGCCCTACTATACAAGGTAGCATTTATGAATGTTAACTATTCATATATCGTTATGGTTTATGTAGTACAGAATAAGCACGTTTGAAACTTACGACGAAGCTGACTTACGACAAGGTCGCCATGATGACGTTCCATCGTAAATCGAGGACGAGCTGTACGGACATCCTTAGAGTTATTTGTGGATTCGCTTCTGTAAAAAAAAACTTTTATGTGGCTGTAACAAAGAAAATAAATGGTAAGACTTTTCAATTTAACATTTTTTTCTACTAGCTGCAATAAAAATACAACTAATTAAAGGTGCCTGAAAATACCTTCTTTCTGCAGACTCATACTCAACGCTGGTTGTTGACCACATCTTTACATTTTAACCAGAAGCTGGCTATAAGCACAGCTCTTTAGAACCCTACAGAGCCTCAGTCTCCACACATCACTTGACCTGTTGCTGAGCACAAATCAACCGTTCGGTTTGGTTACCTTTCCCGGTAGGAGACATCAGACCACTATAGCAGAAACCACCTACACATCCGAAGACTGGATTTCTCAGTTTGTTTGAGCTTTGAATACACCTAGCAGTTAATAGATTACTAGTAGCTACAAGCACTCCTCACCCGTCACCAATACACTCATAAAATATGTATTCCTAGGAAATGGTCAGAGCTAATTGTTTTCACTAGAAACATTTGCTTGATCCCAGCTGCCATATCCCCCCAAGTAAAATATGTCCTTGGAAGGCAAGTTATGCTGTTATTAATACTAGTATTATGGTTGCTGGTTGAGGAGCAGCAGGTGGCTCAGTGGTTCGAGCGGTTGCCTTGTTATCAAAGAACTAAGCTTCAAATCACAGCTCCTGCTGCAATACTGCTTAGCAAGGTACTTCACCTGAATTACTGCACTGAAACTTACCCAGCTGTACATGTAGGGTAAATAGGCTAATATTTGTAAGCAGCTTAGTGAACAAACAGCGACACTTCCCCGGAGCACTTCTGATTCACTATCTTTGTCAGACACTAAGGCATAGTCTACTGGGGGGGACTCGAACCAGCAACCATCAAACTACATGCTGATTTGCAGGCAACGTTGCTACGGCTCCCAGAGCAACTCCGGTAAGACGCGTGTTGTCGCTCTTGAACCTTAGAAGCAGCTGAGGCTTCTTTTCTGCACAGTTTCTCATTAACAAGCACAAGACCCCATGGCTCAAAGTCAGACAGACAAAGATACTTATGGGAAGTCAGTCAAGTCCCATCTGGCCCAGCAAACATACATGTAATAGTTCTCATACATGTGACTAAAGACAGTACAGTCTAAACAGGAAGTGGACACTTCCATATTCTCATAATCTAATTTTAACTTTGTTAACCTACCAAAATGTACTGAAAAAGATTGATGGTCATTCACTGTACTGTACTGTATTTTTCATAACATGAAGATCAATAATGTTACCTGGTATTATTAAGAGACAGAGAAAATGAATACCAAAAGAACGCGATGTGTTTCATAAACATGGCTATTAGAGCATAATTTCTCAGCGGCTCTGTGCTGCAGTTGGTGGGAGGCTATTACTGTGTGCAAACGCTGCCAATATTGCATAAGCTTGTTCCTCTGCATAACAAGACTGGAGGAAAGGAGTCGTGCGAAATTATGCTTCGATCGACCATATTTTGTGCTCACACTATTTTTTTTGTATTTTATTTTTTTAAAGCAAACTACTGCGTCAAGCTTGGGTGGTGCGGCAGGCTTGGCTAGGTCCTGCTCTCTGGTGGGTCTGGGGTTCGAGTCCTGCTTGGGGTGTCTTGTGATGCACTGGCATCCTGTCCTGGATGTGTCCCCTCCCCTCCAGCCTTACGCCCTGTGTTGCCGGGTTAGGCTCCGGTTCGCCGCAACCCCGCTCGAGACAACTGGTTTCAGACTGCGTGTGTGTGCTGTGTCAAGGACAGGTACACAGGGGTACCTAAGGGCACAGGCCACTTTCCCATGGCAGGCAGGGGCTGCTTCTGTTAGCCTGTTCTTACTAATTAAATGCATCATTTGTCACAGTCCAGTGGAAGTTTTACCTCTCAGCAGAGGGTGGCAGACAGCAGGAGTGTATGCTCTTCATCAGAACAGGACATTTTCGTTTAAACACTGACTTCTGAAATGACTGATCCCGGTCCGCAGTCAGACAGTAATAAGCGGATTTTGTGTTGACTTCTACCAGACTGGGTGAAAAGTAGCACTGCTCTCACACACTCCTTGTCATCTTCGCCAAAGCGCGAGGCACAGGCCTCTCCCCGCCAAGCTGGATTTCTACAGCGGTGTAAGAGCGGCCTCTTGGCAATGAAGAACCGAGAAAGAAGAAACAGAACAGAAATGATCGCTCTTAAAATACTTCTCTCAAATTTGTCTGAAGGACTGCTGCAATAATCCTTGGCCAATGAGCAGTGATTAAATTTGGCAGAAGCGTCACACTGACGCTGGACATTTCTCTGCATTCCAGTAAATATGACAAAGGACCAACCCAGTGAAGTAAAAGCAGAAAGACCAGAATGCTGGTTTGAGTTCACGTAAAATGTACATAACCTGAGATGGATGGATTAAGCACATCTACCCAAACTCTAACCCTAATGGTACTCCTAACCCTAACCCTAATGGTACCACTAACCGTAACCCTACTCCTACTCCTAACCCCTAACCCTAACCCTACTCCTACTCTTAACCCTAACTGTACCCCTAACCCCTAACCCTAACCCTAACCATGCTGCTACACCTAACCCTAATGGTACCACTAACCCTAACCCTACTCCCACTCCTAACCCTAACCCTAACTGTATGCCTAACCCTAACCCTACTCCTACTCTTAAACCTAATGGTACCCCTAACCCAACACCCAAGTGTAACCATTACCCTTCTTGAAAGAACCATCACTGCAACACATCTTTAATACTTCAAAAAAATTGACATCTGCATCGCACTGACAGCGACAGTATCGCTGTAAGAGGTGTGACTGCATATTAATTGAGTGGAAAATACAAATGCACAGTATTACATTTAACACTTCATAAGGGACACACGGTGCCCTGTGGAACAGCACATTTCGTGAAATATATTGGGACCGCGCTCTTGTCGATCCTTAAGTTAAAATAACCTACATCCAATTAATTACATTCTTTCCTAGTTAGAATTTTCATATTTGACATTAAACACACGTTCAAACGCAGGTAGGCCCTTCAAAGAAGAGCTATAGAGGTGCATGCATTAAACTTCATGAGGCAGCATTTTTGACTTTAAAATGTATAGAGCGTAGCTATTTTGCCCTTAAAAGCAGCGATAATACTAAAAGAATGGGACAAGTGTTGTGTCACGCATCGTACGTTCCTCAGATAACACACAATACAGGATGTTTTTGCCCTTTGATTTAGTGGGATATTCTTAAAAATTCCTTGCACAAGGTAAACCTGGAGAGAGAATAAGCCCTACAGGAGTAACATCACAAAAACTGTGTTGAATTGTCATTATGTTGAACAGAGAAACATAAATAATGCACTGAATTGTTCAGTTGTTGTTTATTTACATGAGAAATGGATTTTGCCTTACATTCAAATACAATATCTCATCCTAAATCATCATCTGGCATCATTTAGGCACCTTTTTTTCTCTGTATACACCTTTCCTTGTGAGCTGCTCTGGATAAAAGTGTCAAAACAAACAAAAAAGTAGTAGTAATAATAATAATAATAATAATAATGATGAGAAGAAGAAGGTTGAAACTGAAGTGACCTGGCACCCTACCCAGAGCATACCACCTTAGCCTTGCACCCCATGATTATAGATTACGCTCTGGACACCACCGAGTATTACTGGGGCGAGCAGTTAATGAAAATTTATGGATCAATAATCATAATAGGGGGTGTGGTGGTACAGCAGGTTTGGCTGGGGCCTACTCTCTGGTGGGTCTGGGGTTCGAGTCCCGCTTGGGGAGCCTTGCGACAGACAGGCGTCCCATCCTGGGTGTGTCCTCTCCCCCCCCCCCAGCCCTGCGCCCTGTGTTGTTGGGTTAGGCTCTGGTTCACCGCGACCCCACTTAGGAGAAGTGGTTTCGGACTCTGTGTGTGTGTGTGTAATAATCATCATCACCAATGCAGATTGAGAGCAAAAGCCACTGCTATAACTGTAATATTTGCTTTTACATGTTCTATCACATTAAAGAATAAAAATGCATTTTAGCAAACTGGGAGAAAAGGAGTTATGTAATGTTAGTAAAAACATTAAAAAAAGGTATCTGGTAGAAACTGTAAATGGTTCCTTCCGTGACAGAGCTATCATCAACCACAGTTGATGATACACTTGAACGGTATCATGGATCTCGTGAGCTTCTGATGTTTTTTGTTTGTGTTTCCGACCAATAGCCGCACACAGTTATGGCTGAAGCACTTAAAGCACAGTTAAAGAGCATGTTGTGCAGCACAGATGATGTTAGAGTACCTGTGGTAAGGTCACGCTCTTACTGGGGAATTCGAAAACTCTGCAGGGGTGTAAGCGCCTCTTATCTCAGATGAGTCAGCAGGCGCAAAGTTAAATTTCCCTGAACACATTGTGCTTTATAATGCTACTTTATTCACTGGAAACCTCAGGGTATTTCAGCATACAGTGTCTTAATTCCCTTCATCGAAACAAGGCGTCCACAGCACAAAAAAAAATCCCTTTAATACAGGGATTTTTAACCTGGAGTCCAGATCCCCTGGGAACCTGGATGGGGGGAAAATGTACATCTTTAAACAGAACATACAATAATAAAATTATATTGAAGCATAGAGTAACAGGAGGCAATAAAACATTCACTTCTGGCTTCCTCCAGTGGTTTGGGATGATAGCCCTTCTGTGCTTTACATTTTCATTCATTCATTCATTCATTCATTCACATTTATTCTTTTCTTCAAAGCGAAACACAACTCAAAAATACAGTGAGTGCATCAGATCAACAGAAGAAGAGATTTGGATGCAAACATGTGATTCTAGAGTCCAGTCATTTTAGAATACATCATCAAGTGTACTAAACTACACTTATTTATCTAATTATACAGCAGGGTACCCAATTCAGGGATACTGCTGAGGAGGAATCCAATGTAGGTCCAGTAATGTTGCTACCAAGGGGCCCGAAAACCTTAAGCAATAGGCACCGCTGGGATTTGAACCCAGGACCTCCTGCTTTCCAACAAGTACCTCTTTTGGGTGCTATTACCTGATCCTTCTGGCTAAAGCAGAAGCCCCACAAATAATACATTTATGTTGGAGAATATTTCAACTGAATGCCTTCATGTTTATGGAAATGCATTTCACCAAATCAGTACAACAAAACATACTGAACTACTTTAAAATATTACAAGAGTTAGTCAAAAATCACACGCAGTAAAGTTTTAACTTTTTAAAATTATTACTGCTGATACTTTCTGATTCACCCTCTTAAAATACTTATATTTGCAAAGATACTGCTTCATATAATATGGAGGAACACTTGAAATCTGAATGACAGGAATTATCATCCTTAATTCTGACCTCCTGTTTACTGAGGTGGAAGAACGGAAAATGAAGAAAATAATGTGCAAGATGGAAGTGCATTATCTATTTTTTTGCTCCTGCATAGCCATCTGCATTTCATTGTATGTTTCAAAGATTATTTTAAAGACACTTGAAGTCATTACTCTTGGCATATTTTAAAATCACCTAATTAGAATATTGTGGTTCCTATACCATACATTTTGTGTCATAGCACACGTTTCTTAATGGAAGTCATAATGATACTGAAAATTCACATTTAACATTTCCCCAATAACTCAATGATGCCAAAGGGAAAATAATTCTTTAAATGTTCCCAAGTACTCTAAAGTCCCCCAATAGCCAGCAGTTAGTTATGAAACCAATAAGCACCAGATAACTAATAATACTGCATCTCTATAGTCTTTGTTGGCTACATGTTTTCACATTTATTTAATTTGCTCAACTCTTTATTTCCAAAGTGACACTGATTTAACACACACACTTTCTGAACAGCTCATCCCATTCAGGGACACAGGGAGCCAGAGCCTAACCCGGCAACACAGGGCATAAGGCTGGAGGGGGAAGGGACACACCCACGACAGGACACCAGTCTGTTGCAAGGCACCCCAAGCGGGACTCGAACCCCAAACCCACCGGAGAGCAGGACCCAGTCCAACCCACTGTGCCACTGCACCACTGTGTCCCCTACACTGATTTAACTATTTGAGAAACTGGATAACTTTTACTGTATTCATTTAGGGTTAGTACCTTCATAAGTGGTACGGCAGCAGGAGGTGGGATTCAAACCTGCTCCGTATGAGTCCAAAGACAGCACCTCTAACCACTTCACTCGCAACACTTTCCATCCTTCGTTAGAAACATACAAAGACACTGCTAATCATTTTTGCTAATTCATTTAAAACATAGAAAAAAAAATCAAATAAACAGTAGCATTTACTGTTATTATACAAGGTCTGAATGTTGCCTTAAACTCCTCCACACTAGACTTAGGCACTAATGATATAATTCAGTCATTACTGTACGGATCTGTGACAAATGAGGGATCACTACTACACAAGTAACGACAAACTTCGGGGATATTCATATTTTGTACCATAAACGTGCATTTCAGTAGGTACACCCTATGCTTATGAAAAATACCAGGGATCGGATGGTGTAGTACTGGCTCAGTTGGCTCTCGGTGTAAACACTTACATTTCATTTACATTATTCACTTAGCAGACGCTTTTCTCCAAAGCGACTTACAATGGATACTATGTAGTTTTACTAGCAAACGCTACTGATAATACATTTCTGCGTATTTGTCGTATAAAAAACGGTCTCCCGCGTAGTCAAATCACGTAAACAATTACAATGGGCTTTTTTTTCAGACTATACTGACATCTGGTGGCCATTTCTTGCTTGTACCGCGCGTCACGCATAGGTACTCGAATGACTAGACTGTGTGTGGGGGAATTCCTTTTGTTTGTTTATTTATTTATTTGCACAGTTCCTACGTAAAATATCCTGTCCCAGGTTGCCAGTAATTGAAATGGTACCACAAAATTCCTACAGATGAACGTTCCAAGGATTTAAGACGCAAGAGCAGTGACTAACCAGCAGTTTCGTGTTACAGTACAGTGTTATGAAGATTTCTTTTGAGCTATACCGGCGTATACCATCTTCTTTTGGTTTAGATTTTAAGAAGTCGCATAAAATATCCTACTTCTAAATGATCGCATGCAGCTCTAGATTTTCATGAACGTCTCATCTTTATGAAAAAGTAACGCAACAAAACAAATCTTTTGTTCTACCAGAATTTTCTAGCCAATGTTTATGTGGACTCTCGCGATACTACCAACGCGAGAGGTCAAACGCGATATAAAGGGGAGAGAGAATAGATATGCTGTACAAAGATAGGCCATTCATAACAATAACGTGTGCGCCGCAACTGCAACGTTGTCCGCCATATTGGAAAAATTGTTTATGCTTCTAAACAAAAGGACAAGTAAAGCTTTGCGTGATTTGCTGCTCCATGGATATAATTCTGTCATTTTGTCATATGTAATTTTTGGTCAATAAACTTGACTGAATTGAACAGAATGGAGGATATCTGCAGGCCTATAAAGAAATGGAAAATATCTAGTATTAAAATGTACACTTAGTTTATTATACTACAAGTAATATCAGTTATTTCTAAATTGATTGAAGAATGTGACACAAAATTCTGTGGTTAATTCTTTGAAACTTGTTGCAAATTTAAAATCAAACTATGGAGTCTATAATGAAGCCACAGAAAGATCTTAACTTTCTCAGAATTTATACACATGATGAGCACTTATCATGCGCAAGACATACTGATACTAAGAGAAAACAGATTTTAAAAGTTGTTGCTTTGAATAAAAAAAGAAATACTTTGCCAAGTATTATTTGCCAAGAAATACTTTATTATAGACTTACAGTGAAAGGACACGACTGCATTTAACTTGTGCAATTACAACTTGGGGGGATTCCTTACAAACTTCAGTGAAAAGAGACTCATTCTCATTTTCAAAAAATGGCCTTATGATTGGAAGCTGCTGTATGTAGCTCAAATCTTGAAGAAAAAAAAAAAAAAAAACATGGTATGCTGACCTTCAATGATATCAATACATGTTATTATTGCTGATTTTATATATCTAAACGTAGCCACGTTCATATACAAAAGTAAACTTATGACAAATACAGATATTCCATCCTTATATACATCATCAAAAATGTCAAAAAAAATGTGGAATTTAGAAAATTTAAACAGAATGGAATGAACTTCGAGGAAAACTGTTCCCCCTTTAAACGCAGAGCAGTAAGGAAAATGGTTTTAATTACATTGATTTCAATATGTGTTTGTAATATTTAGATGTAAATGCACTAGTCTAGTATAATAATTAGTTCCACCTTTTGATTCCGTAAACTAAGCTTCATTTGACAATAATATCGTAACCGTTATCGTATGTAGTACTTGAGGAAATAAATGGGAGTGAACTATTGTTATTACAAATGTTACTATTTGTTTGTACAAGTCTTTCCCTCATTACAATCAATATTATCCTTTTAAACTTTATAGTCTCGTAATTGTGTCGAACATGAATGTGTTCGCATTCGGCACAGACAGAGTCATTTTCAACAGCTCACTAGTAAACCCCTGACATAAGTGATTCATGATTGTGATCGATCGTGAAACGAAGCTACGAAACTGTCCCACCTAATGATGATGAGCTTACTTAAATATCTTAACATTTGTTTGCTGATCCAGAATGCACTACAGTAAGTAAGTAAGTAAGTAAGTAACTGCACGAATCATGCAGGAATCATTTCATGAATCAAATGTCACTGTGTGGACTTGGCAGTGACTTGGTCTTGACACTTGGCTTGTTCTTGTGTTTACTCGTTTGCTAGGAACATAAATTCCTCTTAAGACTTTTACACCAGAAGAAAGTGAAGTACTCACTTGTGAAATGACAAGTCTTTCGCCTTGATGTATTCGTTTCGGTAATAGGTTAAACGCATAGCATAGCATTGCGTGCTCCTGCGGACCGCATTTTTCCAAGATGGCGGTCTGACGAAGCCATCCTACGTGAAGCCATGACCCATCTTTCGATATCCGTAGGAGAGGGTACGCGCACGGATCGCTCTCGGAACTCTCGCGATAGTGCAGCGCCCCGATGAGGCGGGATTTATAGCCAACGGTAAAAGGTAAGGGGGGCGTATGCTGGAGGTTGTACGGTCTGGGCGGCTGGTGACGTACTAGTGTTTTTGTAGCTTTTTGGTGTTTTTCTTTAATATTAATTTACAGCGCAAGGCGACAGCGACACATGTAGCGGCGCCGCGTGCGATACGATGTCGGACGAAGAGGGACCGTCCACGTCCAGGGAGCGCGAGGACGAGGAGCACGAGGTGACGCCGGCGCTCGTGCACGGACGGAGCTGTGTTGTTACACAGACAGACTGATACTAGTCCGACAGATTTGGGGCGGCGGCGAAAGACACGAAGAAGAGCGAGTTTCCACCCCCCACTCTCATCATTTATGCAATTATTTTCAGAACAATTTTAAATACCTGTTTATTTATTTAGTGGGAAGAGTATCAGTATGGCGGGAAGGACTTCTCTGCATACAGATGTTCTGGCCGCCGCTTTTGCTCGTCACACACGAGTCGGTGTTAATCATCATGTAATGCGTTACTGAACTGAACACACGACGAACAGGAGAGCATGAATCAGAATGTGTGAGTGGAGCGTTGTGCACAGTTCCTGTGTAAGCCGGCTGCCGTGTTCAGACAGTGAAATCAGTGTATTAGTAGTGGCACACACAGTAACCTGGTTGGTAACCGAGCCGTCACTCACTGTGTGTCCGCGGACAAACTAGCGCTCGGACTCGGTTGTCCGGCGGCGGATGTTACTTTTCTTCGTGTTAAAAAAAAAAAAAAAAAAAAAAAAAACACGCACAGCACTTTGTTTTCCGCTCCACTTTCACACACTTTGACTTGCGCCGATTTTCTCCAAGTTCAGGACAGTGATAGTGTGAGTAAACAACTTAATTTAACAAGTAAATACGTAAGTGGTCAGTGAAGTAAAGCGGTCAGTCGCCCACTCACCACTGCCACTGCTGAGCTGCTTCATTCACTTCTCATTCATTCACTTCCCTAACAACTTCTCCACTGCACTAAGTTGGTTAACTGGTAATTTACCACTCTAACAGTTAGTTAACTGCTAACTGACCCACTGCAGCGTCTCACTTTCAGTGCTGCAGTGATAGTACACTGGTAACTTTTACACTGCTGCAGGAGGTAGTTAAATAAATGGTAAGTTAACCGACTGCAGGAAGTTAACATTGACCTGTATCATTTAGGAGACACTAAAGGGACTTCCAATGAATGAACTCTATGTAGTGTTATGAGCCCACATACCTTATTCACCACGGTGACTTACACTCCTTACAATGGGTCACTCATCCATATATCAGTGGAACACACTCTCTCTGCCGCTCACACACTATGGGTGGACCTGAACAGCACAGACATGGGGAGAAGATGCAAACTCCACGCAGACTGAATGGGGATCGAACCCATGTCCTCTCACACCACCCAGGTGCTGTGAGACAGCAGCACTACTCGCTGTGCTATCAAGCCACCAAAAATATAAAGGTAACTAGAGACCATAGTGTTTAATAATTCTGTAGAGATCCTAAACAAACTAGACACTATGGTCAGCTCTCTGGTCACTTATGAGTTTTTTTGAGATTAATTTAGATGTTAATATGCAGTTAGTTAAAAAGTAGAGGGAATGGTGAGGTGGTGTGCAGGTGATGGAAATACCTGTGTGTCACATCATGTATGTCTGTGTGTGCTCATAAATGTTTGGTCACGACACAGAATACGTGAGTTACCCCTGAAGCACGCAGACCGCCCCCCCCCCCATCACATGTGGTTAGACACGAGTCTGGTGGACGTGTTCTGCGTTTAATGAGTAGTTACTGCAGTGGTGGGACTGGGTACCGCACTTTCTCCACTGCGCCCTGTCTCCCTGCTGGCTGCATGGTTCACACACACCTTATCCCAGCGCTGTTTACACACACAAAGCACAACATGGCTTCTTTGATGAAATCTGCTCTGATAGCAACCAGTAATCAATAGCAAGCAGTTAATTATGTAAAAGATAACAAGTGCTGTTTGAAATGTTTAAAAATGTATGTGTTGGTTATCCAAAGTGGCTTAGTGGAAGCAAATATTGGACTAATTTATACTGCAGGGTTTTTTAAGGTACCAATATAGGGAAAGTACCAGGATCAAGGCTTTTATACCAGGAGCGAGGAATGGGACTCAAACAACCTCAAGGTTACAAGCTCATGTCTTTCACCACTGTTCCACCAGTCATGCGAATGTTTACTGAGAATGCACCGTTCAACACTGGTGAACACACACATTCTTCAGCACCACAGCTGTCAAGTCTCGGTGTGAATGATGGCACGTCCACAGAACCGGCAGCCACGTGATCGAGACACATGTTTCGTTTACGTGTAGAAAGATCCGCCGTTCCTGCTGAAGTCGCCCCCTAAGCCTGCTGCAAAGATAGAAGAAGTGGATCCTGAGTATGAAGAAAAAAGGGTGAGTTTTTTTTTTTTTTTAAAATTTATTTTTGTGTTCATTTATCAGTTGATATTTTTGCTGAATTTAACATTTTTTTTAAAAAATTTTACCTTGGGGGGCAGCTGCTGCTGTCAGACCTGAATGTTGCAGGTTCAGATCTCGCCTAATGCTTCACTACAAAGTACTAACCCTAAGTTTCTCCAGTAAAAATGATCCAATAGTTTAACATTGCTGGTCGCTTTGGAGAAAATTGTTAGTTAATGATTAAATATAAGTGTACCTAAGACATGTTACCCATTATACAGCTGGGTAATTTTCACTGTATGAATTCAGGGTAAATACCTTGTCTAAAGATACTACAGCAGGAGTAGTGGTTCAGACGTGGGGCCTTCAGATTGTAAGGTGATGGCTATAACCACTTTACCAGCTTCTGCCACTAATTAGGAACATTTCAGTGCAGTAGCCCGAAACAAGCACGGTAAGAAAGTAATGCTGTAATATTGGTGTATCTACCGTTATCTGTGCTGTTCTAGGGAAAGATGCATCTTTTTTTGGTCTCTAGACTTGTTATTCGGTTGTTTTAAAGTTGATGGTTGGTGTTGTTTGGGCGCCCCCTGGAGACAACTCAAAAGTACAGCATTTTTCCATTTCCACAGTCAGGGACTGTTTTGTCTCAAGTTGCTCATACACGGTAGTTTGTCAGTGATATCTTTCTTTTCCTTTATGCTTCCCCTGTAGAAAGCTGATCGGGCAAACAGGTTTGAATATCTGTTGAAGCAGACGGAGCTCTTTGCACACTTCATCCAGCCGGCCTCACAGAAGTCTCCCACATCTCCCCTGAAAGTAAAGCTGGGCCGGCCCCGTGTGAAACAGGACGAGAAGCAAAATCTGCTGTCTGTCGGAGAGTAAGTCCAGTATGAAAAGTAACACAACAACTATTTATTTATTTATTTCTTTATTTATTTATTTATGGGACAAGCAGTTCTGAAAATGTCTGTGTGTGTGTGTGTATTTATTTATTGCTGGCAGGGTACTTTTGTTTTATGAATTTTTGCTCTAATAGAAAAGTTCTTATCGTTACATTGTGTCATCTTTTTCTAGCAACCGCCACCGACGCACAGAACAAGAGGAGGATGAGGAGCTGTTGTCTGAAAGCAGGAGAGCTTCCAACATTTTGGTTCGGTTCGAGGAGTCTCCATCATGTGAGAGGTTTCTCTCGAAATAAGCATTCAAAACCACTGTGATGCAGGAATGTTGTTGTTTTTTTCGCAAGCTTAATTTATAAATGCATAAAATGCCAGGCAGAAGTATGTATTATTTTTTAAGGATGACTGAGTTATTTAACTTTAACGCTAAGCTCCTTATGTGCAAGATTAGGAAAGCATTTAATACCTGTTTCACCACCTGTGTTCAAATAGTGGCCTGAGCAAACGTGTTTGACTTTCAGATGTGAAAAATGGGGCATTGAGAGATTACCAAATCCGAGGTCTCAACTGGTTGATATCCCTTTATGAGAATGGCATAAATGGAATTCTGGCTGACGAAATGGTATGAATGAAAATTAGTCATATTTAAAGCTTCTGGCAGCTGTGTTGTATTTTGCTCACTTGCCTCATCAGCATACTTTTACTTACTTGGTAATACTTAATTTTTGTGTGTGTGTGTGTGTGTGTGTGTGTGTGTGTGGTTCTCAGGGTTTAGGGAAGACACTGCAGACCATTGCCTTGCTGGGGTACCTGAAACACTACAGAAACATTCCTGGACCTCACATGGTGCTCGTGCCCAAGTCCACGCTTCACAACTGGATGAACGAGTTCAAGCGATGGGTTCCGTCTCTGAAAGCGGTCTGCCTCATTGGAGATAAAGACGCACGAGTAAGAATGTCACCTTATATCTCTTTTTCAGTTGACCTGTTTTTTCCTCTACGTGCAGTTCTTACTGTAAAAATATAGCGTATTGGTTGCTTAGGCAATAGTGTTTTAACATTTATTTTTTTTCATATGTAGTTAATGAAAGTTTGTCTTGACCTCCTGAAATTCCATAAATGGCAAAGGATAAGTCTTTTACATGTTTTTGTGTTTCAAGTCAATGATAATCTTAGATATGTTTTGGTTTATAATACCAATAGTGATTTGAAAGTAAAATATTTCAAATACTATAACATTAATAAATGCAATCTTCAGTAATATGTGTAAAATAAATTCATATATATTTTGTATATAATTTACTTGTGTGTATCTAGTGTGTGTGTGTGTGTGTGTATGCATTTATGGACATACAGTTATTTTTTTAATGAGGTTACACGGTGCAAAATCACTTGAAAACAAACAATATTAACTTTGTACCCTAAGATACTTAGTTATTTTCCTGTTTGCACAGCTGGGTATTTTTTTTTTTATTATTAACTGTATCAGTTCAGAGTAAGTAACTTGGTCAGGATTTAAACCTGGGACATTTGAGTAGAAGACAGCAGCTCTACCTGCTATACCACCCATTGGCCTAATTTTCCCCATCTTCACATCAGTTGATGTGCTTTATTAAAAACGTTTAACAAGACCTGTAACTTTGCAACATTTGTTATGCCATTTAGGCTGCCTTCATCCGGGACGTCATGATGCCTGGAGAATGGGATGTTTGTGTTACATCTTATGAAATGGTCATAAGAGAGAAATCGGTCTTCAAAAAGTTCAACTGGCGCTACTTGGTCATAGATGAAGCTCACAGGATCAAAAATGAAAAATCCAAGGTCAGGTGTACAGATAAAACAGACGCACATAGTTAATGTGTTTTTCTATGTACTGTTCTGTTTTTATTTAATTTTAAACCGTCATTATAATTATATTTGGAAATTCTTAATTTGTTATTCAGTTAAAAAAAGCTGGTACTTTTATACTGAAGATAACTTCTTTTTTTTTTTATGTCTGTAGTTATCAGAAATTGTGCGGGAGTTCAAGACCACCAATCGCCTTTTGCTGACAGGAACGCCACTGCAGAACAACCTCCATGAACTGTGGTCGCTTCTCAACTTTCTGTTACCTGATGTCTTCAATTCTGCAAACGTACGTCCCTGTTTTCTCACCGTCACCTGTTGTTCTCTCCCCGTTCAGCTACAGTATACTTATTATATACTTATCAGCTTCAGTTGTATACTTAACACCTTCATATTAATAACGACGATGATAACTACACCGGGAAGGAGAGGCGATGTATTGCGCGTTGCGGTTTCCCTAGGTGAGCGGGACATGTGGCTCAGACCTCACACCCCCATGCATTTAGTACAGAAATGCATCGCTTAACAACGGGGATATATTCTGAGAAATGTCATTAGACGATTTCGTCATTGTGCGAACGTCATAGAGTTGTACTTAAATAAACCTAGATGGTATAGCCTCGATGCAGTCAAGAGCTGTGGTAAACACGACATTTGACACTGCAAACTCTTTTTTTTTTAATAAATAGAAAGTACACTGTGTGTACACACACACTGCCTGAAACTGCTTGTCCCGAGCGGGGTTGCGGCAAACCGGAGCCTAACCTGGGAACACGGCGTAAGGCTGGAGGGGGAGGGGACACACTCTGGTAGGGATGCTAGTCCGCCATAAGGCACCCCAAGCAGGACTCGAACACCAGACCCGCCAGAGAGTGGGACCCGGCCAAACCCACTGCGCCCCCCTGAGTACAGTGTAGAATAACTATAAAAAGCAAATACATAAACCAGTAACATAGGTGATTATCGTCATTATCAAGTGTTATGTACTGTACATAATTGTATGTGCTATACTTTTATACAACTGGTAGCGCAGTATGTTTGTTTACAGCGGCACCACCACGAACATGAGTAACACGTTACGCTACAACGTTGCTAGTCCATAAGAATTTTTCAGCTCCCATTATGCAGTCAGTCATAATGCAAAACGTCATTAAGCGGCGCATGACTGTATATTGCAGAAGTAAAATATGTTTCTTTAATAATTTAGCAAAACTGAATAAATTAGTATAGAATCTAATTTGGATGAGTCAGTCCCTTAGTTGCTTAACTGGTGAGAGGCCAGGTATTAATCATTGTAAAAAATTTTCCAATGAGATAAGGACCGTATAGTAGTAATATAGTATTTATTTTAAGGGAGAAAATTAAGAAATGTGTGTGTGTGTGTGTTTTTTTTCTTTTCTCTCCCCTGATCTTTGCACTTCTGTAGGTGTTCTGAAAAAAACAAAACTTTGGTCTGCTGCAGTTCAAAAAAAATCTAAAAACAAGTTAACTGAAAGTGCTTAACAGTTGACTTTGAGGATCTTTGAAAAACATTGAACAGCATGTCATATGTGATGTTATAAAGAGTTCCATCTCATGTCGGTGTGAATTCCCCCACCAGTCGCTTGCATCCACTTCCAGAACTTCTTTCTCTTTCAGTCAGTAATTTTATTCCCTTAGTCTCAGTCAGCTCCAGGTGTAGTGTTTCTGCCTTTTTTGTTATGCTATTATCCAAAAAGTTGCCAACGGCTACGAGCCTCCCCTCTGGCATGTCTCTTTGCTGTGGCGGGTTTGATTTTTGCTTACATTAGATATTAGATGTCTCCTTTCCCAAGGCTGTTGCTGATCAGATGCCCCATAACTCAGACTCAACCAGTCCTGGATAAGACCTCCCTCCACCAGCTGTAATTCTGTGGGGGCTTCAATGATAAACCAGGGTGCTGAAAAACAGAAATGAATCTTTTAAATTCCCTCTCAGGACTTTGACTCATGGTTTGACACCAACAACTGCCTGGGTGATCAAAAGCTTGTGGAGCGTCTGCACGCGGTAAGCGTCGCTCGTTTGCAACATGCTGCTATCTTTTCTAGGGACTTTGTTTAGTTTTTCCATTGTGAATTATTGCAACAAAAAAATAATCTGAAGGAAATAAATAGAGCAAGAAAAATAAGTGATCATATTGCCACATTTTCTTGAAATGGCGTTTAATTTTAAAATTTGTTTGACAAGGTTCTGCGGCCATTCCTGCTGCGCCGAATAAAGGCAGAAGTGGAGAAAAGCTTGCCGCCTAAACAAGAGGTCAAAATATACCTGGGGCTCAGTAAAATGCAAAGGGAATGGTAAGTGATGGATTCACATGTTAATGCTGTTTATTTACGCGGGTGTACTGTATATCCTGACAATTTTATTTTGGCATTTTTTCCCCCCAAGATACCACTACATCAATTTTCAGTCCCTTCAATTCCTCCCCTGAATCCCAGAGCAAAAACATTTAAAATGAAGTCAAAGGACATTAGAGTGAGTGAAGAGGGCATATCTGTTTTGTCACTTCCTGAAAACAAGAATTACTGCTAGTCAAATTTATCTTTTCAGTTTTCATCGTGGTTATTGAAATCTTTTAACTTCTACCTTTTGTATATTTTCTAATCTACTGCTTGATTTTTGTGTTTCATTGATTAAATAAATGCTATTATCATTTGTTTGGATCTAATCCTTTCTTGATCATGGTGTGCAGGGTTGGGTTGGTCAAACCTGGTGTAACTTGGTGTGGTTAATGGGTCACAATAGCAGTAAAGTGGACAGCAGGTAAGCAGTGATGGGGAGGCTATTAAAGGTCTGTGCAAAAACAAGGAAGACTTAATTGTCTATAGCATACACACAGACATTGTTCAGGCAGAGAAACTGATATTGCATTTGTTTAAATATATAGTATGCCTCCTGAAAGTTCAATCCAGATTTCATGTACAATACCACAAGAACAAACTGTTAAATAAAATTCCTTTAAATCACTTTTGCTTACAATAACTTTACATGAATTAGTTTAAAACCAGAAGATATGCAAGACAAAAGTGGCTGATCCACTGTCTTCTCCCGACAGTTAAAGTGTTGTACTTATTTTCTCATAAATATTCATGATACTCTCGAAGTTGAGAGGCAGAACTCAAACCCTGAATTTACCCTCACAGCAGTAAGTGTATGTGTGGTGTTGACTCCTATGGTAAAAGCACAATATATTTACAGTATGAAACCATTTGAAAAACATACAGGTATATCAAAAAACTGACACTGAAAGAATTAATGTTTATGTAAATTAGTAATTTGATAAAACCTCCACAGTAGTGTCAGTAAAACCACACACAAAAAAAAAAAATCTTCAATAGTGGCTGTTTCAAAGAGCTATAGTTATTTCTTTTGTTTAGGTTTCAGCTACCAAAAAACAAATGCGTGTAAAAGTCACACCTTCAGTTGAAAAAATAAGTGACTTGGTGGCAGTTGCATTATAATAATCTCTGACTCGGACAGCTACTGTTTTATAACGGTTAGCTAATACTCCCATATGTACACATTCTCATACAGAGGTGTTAATGGAAGATTTTTAATATGCGAACAGTGTGCCAAGGAGCTTCTATTTCAGGCATAACCCATTGATTTTTTTTTTCAAAGGTACCGTAGTGTATAAAATGGGAAAGAGCACCGGAGTAAATTTTAATTTCTTTTCTGCTTTGTTAATTCAGGTACACAAAAATATTGATGAAGGACATTGACATTCTCAACTCTGCGGGGAAGATGGACAAGATGCGGCTGCTGAACATCCTGATGCAGCTGCGGAAATGCTGCAACCACCCATACCTGTTTGATGGTGCTGAGCCGGGTCCCCCTTATACTACTGACACCCACCTGGTTACCAACAGCGGCAAAATGGTCGTCCTGGACAAGCTGCTCCCCAAAGTTCAGGAGCAAGGTGAGCGCACAAGGTGTTTCAGTTGAGCAATTCTAGTTGTTCTTATTCGTTTAGCTGACACTTCCTGCTAAGCAGCTTACAGAGGTAAGTTTGAATACTAAGCTTCTAATGGTTGTTTACCCTGTTAAACAGCTGGATAATTTTTACCGGAGCAATCCTGGGTAAGTAACTTGATCAAGGGTACTACGGAAAAAGGGGGGATTTGAACCTGGGTTGTTCATCCATGAGGTGACTGGTCTAAGCACTGTATTTCAGTTCTGTATTTTGGATCCAGCCTTCAGTCCATTTAGGTGAAGAATTTGAATGGTTAACTTCCTTAATGGTTCAGTAATATCATCTGACACTTCTGAGGAAGTTTCCATATGTCTGGTTATATGAATATGTAGCAGCTTCCACTGGCATCTCTTTTTTCTCCAACAGTGTAGTAATTACGATAAGGCTCCTTAAGTTATCCTTCATGTCGTCTGACTGCTTTTGCTTGGTCGTTAGGCTCCAGAGTCCTCATCTTCAGTCAGATGACCCGTGTCCTTGACATCCTGGAAGATTACTGCATGTGGAGGGGCTATGAGTACTGCCGACTTGATGGGAAGACGCCGCATGAATTAAGAGAGGTTCGTAATGCTGCACTACTTCTTGCCGACTCATTTATATTAGCATGCATCGCAAAGCGGTGTAGGAAATAAACTTTGCATTCTCTTTCATGAACTCAAAGAATCTTTCTGAGATGACATTCCACTGTTAAAATATCATTTTTAATGCTTTCATTGCAGCGAATGGTTCCCATTTTCTCAGTGTAAATTTCTAGGTAAATAGATTACATATTCCATCTGGAGAGCATCTTGTGAGTGTCTGTGTTTCTTCTGTGGATGCTGCTAGCAAGCAATAGAAGCATACAACGCCCCCAGCAGCACCAAATTTATATTCATGCTCAGCACCCGGGCAGGGGGGCTTGGCATAAACCTAGCAACGGCGGACGTTGTCATCCTGTATGACTCGGACTGGAACCCCCAAGTGGACCTACAGGCCATGGTGGGTGCTGTCAAAATGGACCCATTTTGTAGGTGTTAGTACTTCTGGCCTGTGTGGTGCGCTGGACATGATGGGTGACATCTGGTTCTTGCTCCAGGACCGTGCCCACCGAATTGGTCAGAAGAAACCAGTACGCGTGTTCCGCCTCATCACGGAAAACACAGTTGAGGAGAGAATCGTAGAGCGAGCGGAGATGAAGCTACGGCTGGATTCCATTGTCATACAGCAAGGTATTCAGCCTTGCTCAGATGAGTGATGAAACTCGCAGACCAATATTTTAACACCGCTAAAAGGAAAACATTAATGCGGGAACATTTTCCTAGCTGTTTACAGCATGTCTCTTTTACAACATTAACTTCTTGATATGTTGAGGATATATTAAAAATTACATGCATGATATATGTCAAAATATAAGATGTCATTAAGTAATGAGCATAAAATTAAGCATCAGGCTGTTATTTGGATTACTTATTTTGCTGTTTTTATTCACATGTTTGGGATCTATTGTGCACTGTATGGCCATCTCTGTGTCCAGGGAGACTGATCGACCAGCAGTCAAACAAACTGGCCAAGGATGAGATGCTGCAGATGATCCGCCACGGAGCCACGCATGTTTTTGCCTCCAAAGACAGCGAGCTGACCGATGAGGACATCAACACCATCCTGGAGAGGGGTGCAAAGAAGGTAGGGTCGTCACACCTTCAACATGATCCTAGCACCTCAGGTCCTATCTGCACACTTGCTGAATGTCCTCCGGACCTTGACTGTGCCTATAGACGGCGGAGATGAATGAACGGCTGCAGAAACTTGGTGAGAATTCCCTCAGAAACTTCACCGTGGACACGGGTAGCGGAGAAACCAGCCTGTACAACTTCGAAGGCGAGGACTATAGAGAGAAACAAAAGGTATTTGTTTGTTGAAAGTGTCTTTTGACTTAGTGAATGGCATTTTTTTTTTTTTTGCACATTTTCAGAGTATCTTGTGGGTGAAGTGTCCTTTTCTAAGAAGTCAAGCTGTCTTTTCTTTCAGCTCAGTATGATGGAGTGGATTGAACCTCCTAAAAGAGAAAGGAAAGCTAATTATGCTGTGGATGCTTATTTCAGAGAGGCTCTAAGAGTCAGCGAACCCCGGGCACCAAAGGTACATTGTCTTTCATATACAAGCTGAATCTTTGTAAAAGAGCTGAGACCTCATTAGAGCTCAGTGCCACAGCACCCGTTGACCTGGGGGGATGTCTGTACAGACTTCTCTTTGAATCCATGCAGGCCCCACGGCCCCCAAAGCAGCCCAACATACAAGACTTCCAGTTCTTTCCGCCACGCTTATTTGAGCTGCTGGAGATGGAAATCCTGCACTACAGGAAGACAATTGGATACAAGGTAAATTTGCCTTGTATGTGAGAAATTGTGTAAAGAATTAAAAGTTGCATTTTGAGTCTAAATTACCTAAATGGACTGTGCTAGGAGTCAAGATGTCCAAAAGTTACTGAAGTGTGGAAATTATTCTTGTTGGAAGATGGTTTGCCGATGCCTCAAGATGCCAGACCAGGGCCCAGGGCAATTTCATGTTTTCCTTGCCAATCATGATCTTAGCAGCAGAGATAATGGCAGTCAACCTTTAGTATGCACGTTAGGATGTTGTATGTTAAAATAAATTAATTAATACTTTTCCCTTCCTTTCTATATCCAACACCCAATGCAAAATAAAAACAGGAAACCCATATTTCATCTTTCCTTGCAGAGAGGATTAAAGCACTTACATTTTTTCTTGTTGCGAAGTGTTTCTTCAGATGTCATATACATATTTCCTGCAGTTTTTGAACACCTGAAAGTGGTACTTTTCAAAAGCTGTTTGATTTTCATGCTCCTCCTTGATGGGAAAACATTTCCCGACAGGTTCGACTCAGTATGGTTTGGAATAAACCCTGTAATATTGCTAAGTGTGTTTGGTACAGAAAAGTTCTAGTGTTTCATTGGTCTTATCTGCAGGTTCCCAGAAACCCAGACATTCCCAACGCGGCCCAGGTGCAGAAGGAAGAGCAGAGGAAAATCGACGAAGCAGAACCCTTGTCCCCAGAGGAGGCAGAAGAGAAGGAGAAACTCCTTACACAGGTTGGTTGATCTTCAGGGTTAACTGAAAAATGACAGTCGTAGAGAGGTTACTGGAATACATTGTACTATTATTTACTAGCTATAATAATAGCTAATGTTTTCCAAACATAAAGAAGTACTCCCTCCATCCAACGATTTCCTAAACCAGTTGAGTCATGAATTAATTTTTTTTATTTAAAATTTAACGTAAAACATATTAACGTATTTTAGATTGTCTACAGCTATATGTGTATGCAGGAGAGTATGTAGAGCACAGTATGTAAATCTGAAAAATATGCATCCTTTCAATGTCGTCTGTAGGGCTTCACAAGCTGGAACAAGAGAGACTTCAACCAGTTCATCAAAGCAAATGAGAAATATGGCCGAGATGACATTGACAACATCGCCCGGGAAGTGGAGGGAAAAACCCCAGAAGAGGTCATTGAATATTCTGGTACGAGCTAATGATTAATGTGCCATTATTAATTATTATTCATGACTACTGTTATTTATCTTGGCAGATGTCTGTCTGCCAAGTAAATATTTGTTCTGATTTATCACTGATGGATACCCCTTTTCCTCATTGTCTGTGTGATGCTCTTACACTGTTGCCGTGTTCTGAAGCTGTTTTTTGGGAGCGCTGCAATGAGCTGCAGGATATCGAAAAGATCATGGCCCAGATTGAACGTGGTGAGGCCCGCATTCAAAGAAGAATCAGTATCAAGAAAGCCTTGGATGTAAAGGTATGTTTTCTGAAGTTTGTGTAGGTGTGTGTACACACACACATACACATATAAATGTTGTCGTATGTATAGTTACACATCTATATATTGTTTTATATTTTGTTTATATTTCATATAGGTCAGCTGGTAGCATGGTGGTTGGAGTTGTTCCCTTTCGACTCAAAGGTTGCAGGCTCGAATCCCACCTGCAGCTGTAGTATCATTAAGCAATGCACTTACCCTAAATTGCCCCGGTAAAAATTACTGAGCTGTATAAATGGGTAAATAATTGTAATCTACTTTAGAGAAAAGCTCAGCTAAATTAATGTGTAAATGTAATGTAAACATACTGTATGTGTGTGTATTCTACATAGATACAGTAAGTATAAATATCTTCCAGTTTTGTTCTTCCTTCTTCTTCCTTTGAAATGGGATCTTTTCTGCAGTTATTATTTATGTTAGTCTGAACTAAGCTTTTTTGAAGCAGGTGTTTTATATTATTTCCTGAATTTATCTACAGTATTTCAATTACAAATGGTGTTTTTTCAGATTGCTAGGTACAAGGCCCCTTTCCACCAGCTGAGGATACAGTATGGCACAAACAAAGGGAAGAACTACACAGAAGAGGAGGACCGGTTCCTCATCTGCATGCTCCACAAGATGGGCTTTGACAAAGAGAATGTGTACGAGGAGCTCCGGCAGTGTGTCCGAAACGCACCCCAGTTCAGATTTGACTGGTTCATCAAGTCCCGCACGGCCATGGTATGCCTAGTACCACGGGAAGTAAAATACAAAACAAATTCAGCGTGTGATTTTACAGCGTGTCAGCTGTACATGTCTTGCACACGTCTTGATCATCTAGTCATTCTTCATCTGAGTTACTGTTAAAGGAACAAAATGATGGTTTCTGTGAATCACTGATCTTGCCACAAAAATGTAAGTCTGACAGTTAAAAATGGAGGAGGCTGAGGGAAAGTTATGAACAGGATATTATAGTAATGTAGGTGCATTTTCATTGTTTTTTTATGTGCTGTAATACTAAATCTTACAGACAAGGTTATGAAGTTAAAATGTGGATTTTTGAATATGGGTAAATACGTTGCAAAGCTATAAAAGCATCGCTGCATATTTTTCTTTATTCCTATAAACACCACCTTTATATATTATGACTAATGGTATGAATGCTAATAATAATTTTGCCATTTGAAGAAACCAAATGAGAAAGGGAAAACAGGCAGTCTGAGATAAAGAGGAAAAGTAATTATGATCCAGCAGCTGAAAATATGTAGTGGGTTTGAATTTGAAGTTTATGGTTTCTTATGAAATGAATGAATAACCTCTTCTCTTCCTCCAGGAACTCCAAAGACGATGCAATACTCTTATCTCCCTCATAGAGAAAGAGAATATGGAGATTGAAGAGAAGGAACGCGCCGAGAAGAAGAAAAGGGCTCCCAAATCGCAAAGCGTAATAGTCTTACATACCATTGTGTTCTATGATCCATTTTACAATCAGTCCATGCAAACAGCTTCTGCATTTGTAAAAGCTATCAGAGTTTATTTTGTTGTTAGGTACCTGCTGATTTTAACTGCAACACAACACAATGTTCTTTTGATAGCGTTAGTGATGTTTATAATGTATAGTCCATTATTAATAATTTATACCTAATTTTTTTAGATGCATAAAAGAAAGGCAGGCGTAACGTTTTGTTGTTAGATACCTGCTGATTTAACCATAACTCAAAACGATGTTCTTTTGATAGTTGTAGTAATGTTTGTAATATGTAATCTGTTGTTAATTATTTATACCTCATTTTTTAGGTGCATAAAAGAAAGGCAGATGTACCATCTGACCCAGCGGGGCGTAAAGAAAAAAAAGTCAAAACCTGAACGTCGTACCTTTCGCATTTCCAGTGAACATCCAGCATTCAAGGCCTGGGGGATTTTGAACTGCATTTATTATAAAAGGCTGGTGCACATTGTTGTTGAAGTGATTTGCTTCTTACAGTATATTTCTTCAGTATAATCCCATTTTCCTTCATTCTGTCCTTCTGCAAAAGTTAAATGCACTTTGATACGCTACCGTTTTAGTATGTTAAAATGTCTTCGCTGTTTTATGCACTTAGCATGCAAAATGAAGGGCTTTTCTATGCTTGTGTTTTTACAATATTTTGATGTATGGAAAGAAAAATGTTTTTATGCTACAAGGCTGGAAGTTGCCAGGGGTACATGGTTTGGTTTTCATTGCTGATTGTGATAAACAGTATATTACCCATTTCCTTGCACATGTCTTTAGCACTTCCTTTTTTTTACGTTTTGTTGCATTTAACAGATCTCAAACCAATCTGCAGATTAGACATTTTGAAGTCTAAAACATCTTATCAGTTGTGTACTTCATTTCATTTTGAGGTCAGTATTAATAAAAACAGTTAAAATAAATGCGGTCCTCTTGATTTAAGTGTGTTTTACATTGATAAACATAATTTATGTTCCCCCCAAGAGATCTAAACCAGTTGTCTTTAATAGCACTTTTTACCGTCCAATAAGTTAAAAAAGAGGAAAAAAGTATTAGTGTAATTGATTTGAGTGTGTGTATGTGTTTATATGCAATAGAAAAGACTAATATGTCCATGGGCACAAAGTACAGCTGCGGTTGCTCTCCGGAGGACCAGTGATATAACCACCAGTTCTGCAGTAATTAGAGGCAATAACCACGCGTTCATTCTGAATGCTTCCATTTGAAGAAAGAAAAACAAAGCAAAAATAGTAGCGTTTGTTAACACGCTGCCAGATTTTCAGCCTGAGCAATAACCTGTATGTTCAACACATCTGGACAGGCGTTTCCGCAAACACAAGCCTCTGCTGCGAAAGTGTAATTGATTTAAAAATGCTCACACTGCATGAGCTTTTCAATGCAGTCATTACTAATATCTGTAAACATTCAGGAGTGTTACTGAATTTGATGGCAACTGTGGTGAAGAGAAGGGAATCCAACAGTTTTTGTGGACCTTTTTGTGTGTGTGTCTTTAATAAAAAATACTGAGCATAAATACCTGGATTTGGCTGTATACATTTGCATTGTATACTGCCATTCTTTTAACATTTAAAAATTCATACTTGCAGTCCAAGATAAATTGTTTTTGTATTATTTTCCTCTATGTCTTAGATATATGGCACTGTGAGGCTCAGGTACTGCAACATGAGTAAACTTCTAAATTTTTATATTTTTGTAGTATTGTATGATTTATGGCAATGGTACAAAGGCTGCTGTGCCAAAATTTGCTCACAATATTATGGTGTGTGTTTCGGTTTCATACGGGTCCAGAGTCAACACCACCTGTGTGTTTGCTGTTTGAATTGTTCATCACTGAATTCAACATGAACTGCATGAGCATAAAGAAGACAGAGTGTCCACATGGTGGCAGGTTAACACTGTCCTAATGCGCATTCACATGCGTCTCCTCTCCCTGACGATGGCAAGAACAGGAGTGGTCCATGTAGTCCACGTAGCTATCATGGCTCATTGTCCAGACAGGAACATTGCACCCACTTGGTAAAAAGGGAAAGGATTTGCATCTGTGAGATATTCCCATGAATCAATGGTTCTGGGTGAATTCTAACCTTTTCTGGATGTTTTCAAGCCATCAAATAAAAGCTATTAAATATGCTGCAGTGAAAACCAGAAAAATTGTCTACATGGGTAGAAACAAGTTTTTTTTTTTTTTTGTTTTCTAAAAGATTTTCCAGAGCTCAAGCGCACTTTAAGACAAAACACATAGCCAAAAAACTGTATTCTAATACATTTTACTTATACTGATTGAGTAAGGCTTAGATTAAATGTTCATTCATTTCTTCATTTATTCATTCATTGCCATTAACCTCTTTAGGTTCAGTTTAGGGTCGGTGTTTTCCAGAGTCTATCTTGGATGCCACGGGAGTGAGGCAGGGTGGAAAACCAGTGCATAACAGGGTAATCTTACACACATGCATGCACACAGATTACAAGGGTTATTTCGAATCACCAATTCACCTGAAACATGTCTTTGGACTGAGAGCACCTGGAAAAAACCCAGCAAACAAGTGAACAGCATTCAAACTCCACTCCAACTGAACCAGATCCAAAGCCACAGCTGTGCCATATTGTTTGTATTTATTTTGTAATTCAATGCACTGTGATAAATTTATTCATTTACTATTTGGGGGATATCCTGTATGATTGTGAAACTTGTCTTGAGAGACTTTAAATGAAGATACTGCAAGTTACGAAAGGTTTTCTGTGTTTCAGTAAAAATCCTGTTTGGGTCTATTTTAGCATTCTGCATCTCAGACATGCCGGGATCCACAGGAACACATGCTACAGGCTTCAATCACAGCAAAGTACTCCAGGACAACTGAAGGGAATGGTGTCACGTGAATTTATAGACTCATAAAACTTGTGTCCTTAACAGCTGTTAAACAACGAAGCGTCTAGAGGAAGGAAATAATGAGGCCCACAGAGATTGCCATCGCTTGATTAGATGAAAGGGGGAGAAGTGTGGATAAAGGCAGGCTTCCGTCTGTCTTCAGCCTGCCTTTGCTTCTGCACTGTGCCCTTCATTTCTAATCCCTCCCTTGGAAGCCGAAGAGCTGGTTCACATTCCGTTCTAAGTGCTGGAATGAAATGGTTCACGGACACTTAAAAAAATAATACCAACGTTATGTTAATTGTAAGGGTCACATGTTTGTCAAATAGACCTTTTGCGGGGGTACTGCTGAGCCTATAAGTCTGTACGACTGATCAGTTGCCGTGTGATGGTCTACAATAAAACTTTCCTTTTGTGTACTGGATATTCGAGTCCAAACTACTGGCTGTCCCTCGAAGACAAAGCCACTTTAGACATCCATCTTTTGTTTTCGTAAGATACACTGGCAGCGGTGTAGTACAGCCATAAATCGGAGGCTATTATTTAAAAGTTATTAAGTTAAATGATGCATGGCATCCTCAGCTGAGAGCTGAAATGTCATATAAAGTTTTTTTTGGCTGTAAATTTTTAAGTAAGGTTCATAAAGGTGGAGGCTTATAGTATATCATGAAAATGACCATATTAATCGCTTTGATATGTGAACCAGTAGATGTTATCCAAGAAACGAAGGGAAAGAAGAGGAGTATTTAAAGCAATACCTCTGGCTGGCTGAACCACCAGATAGAGCTGCAAGTAATGAGATAAAGTTAACATACTTTAAGTAGTCTTCCCTCTTCCTTGCAAAGATGAAGCTATGCTTATAACCAATCCATCCATCCATCCATCCATCCATCCATCCATCCAATTTCAATTAATGTCCTGTGAAGGGTCACAGTGAACCTGAATCTTTCAATCCTTATAAACCTTTTGCAAAATTTTTATGCCTTTCTGAACCCCAAAATGGGCACCCATTAGTGACAATAACACAACAAAAGTTTCCCTCCATTAATTAATTTATGTTGTATAATATTCTACCTGCACTTGCAACTGTTTTGTGACTGAACAAACACACAAAACATACATTCATATTCTGATGGCACTGGGGTTTAAACTGTGTTTGTTCCCATATGATGCCTTGTGCTAAGACTGGGTTTTGAATTGTGTTCACTAGTCCTGTAATGTTCTAATAAGTTCTTACTGGTGTTTATTGTAGGCATGCCTCACTGTGCATTGCAGGATATCTGAAGAGGTGGATATCTATGGAAGGGAGTTGTTTGGTTGGAAGTGACTTGAATTGGGTTCAGTCCTGTTTTGTGTGAGTTTTTGTACTGCCTTTGCCAAGTCTTGTTGAAGACTTCATGCAGTATCAATAGAGAGAATTTTTAAAGATCCCTTTTCTTAGATTCATTCTGGAGTACTGCCCCTTTAATGCAAAGAAGAGAATAATAAAGACAATAGAAATTAATGAAAACAATGCAAATGAATCTGCAGTCACTGATCAAGCTGATTGCCCAGATATGTTCCATGATTACCTAGATAAGCGAAATCCAGATTTGGCCCGTGTAAATGCGAAAAATGCATCGAAAGCTAAAGTAAAGCCACATTCTCATAGCTGAAATAGGGGTATCTCAAGATATAAGTATAATGCTTTACAAAAGTATTATTACCACCCGTGTTACTGAGAGTTTGGGCAGGAAAACGGGTCTATTGTAAATAGTTGGATTGTGGGTAAGATGCAAATAAAGTATTCAACAGCTGGGGGGACATCTGGGGAATATAATGGCTCTTTCTCAGTATTTCCCAATATTTTGCTCCATCCATTCTTCTGTTTTAACAGGATGCTCAGTGTAGGCTGATGAAAAGCAGCCCCACAACATTATGCTGCCACCAGCATAGTTCACTGTAGGGATGGTGTTTTTTGAGGTATGGGCAGTGTACATTTATGGGTATGGTATAGATACATTTAATTTACATTTATATTACTTTATTTAGCTGACACCTTTGTTAAGATACTTACAGTATTTAGACATGTAAATGTACTGCATGAATATACATACTATTGCTTGCCTTAGACAAGTAAACAAAACAACACAGCAGGTTCAGCTATAAGATACAGCAGCTGTACTAGTAGCTGTCCTTTTGAGACATACTGTTTGAATACTTTCTTTGCAAATGCATTTTCCTAACATTTATCATGCACAAGCCCCCTCCCCCCCCCCACACGGAAAACAATTATGCAAGAACGTTCTCTCATCATCTAATTATCATTTACATATTTTAGGAATGTTCCAGGGCATAAGGGTTATTCTTTTATATGAGCAAGTTTAGTTCATACTGTGTCTTAAGTTGCTCCAAAGGTCTGTGAGTGGCTCCAAACAACACCACCAAATTCCAGCTGTAAGACAGAGCACCAAACACAGCTTCTCTTTTTTTTCCCCATAGCAATCTGTTAATCTCAGTTAATTGTGTTTACGTTTCTAATTATGTAATGCACATGCTTCATCAGGTATTATGAGAAGAAGGAACATGGTCACAACAACATTTGCATACACTACTGTGTTACTGAGCATCTGGGAGTTCTCGGATGGTGATTTCAGATGATCATTTTTATTTGAAGATAATACTCATGTCAAAACGGGGGGAATGATGCTTGTAGAGCTTTACCTTTGAAACTGAGAAACAACACAGCTGGGGTGTGAGAGAAAAATAGGATCTATTTTTGAATCTGCCTGCCGAATCCTTCTAGTCGCTACTACCCGTATTGGGAAGTAGAGCAGCATCTGCTTTTTCAACTGTAGAATTGACTGCCTTCTAGAGAGGCCTCCTGGTTACCGAACTACCAGCTACAGATGCAGACCGCTGATAGGAGCACAAACTAGGTTGATGGGAATTATGCATGTGACAAGACAGTGGTTCTTCATAAGCTGTCACGCAGTGAGGCAGGAGGAGTGCAATGGAACCACTGGTAAACAAAAGACAAAAAACTGGGACACTTTACTTGGGGAGTTGAGCTGCAGGAAATTTCAAACCAGATAGACCTGTTCCGTAAGAGAGTAGTAATGCAGCAAGAATGAATGCAGGACCCCCGATTTTCTTCCACATCTGGAAGAGGTGCTTGAATTAACCTCTCTGCTCTGCCGCACGATAATTCCACTTCCTGGGGCAAGTCAGTGCCCAGACTCCTCATTAGAAACCAAATTACTCTCAATGCAAGAGCCAGAATAATATTCCTAAGTGTTTTGTCTGTTAAATGAGCCATAAATCCAATCTCACTGGGTTATTTTTTAGGATGGTATCAAAACCTGAATTTCATTCTTGGAGGTTTATGAGTCATATTGATCAGACTGGATGGAAAGAATGATGTGTTAAAATTGAAGACAGAAGAAACACAGGCTGTGCCATTTCATTACCAGTGTAAATGTTCAGTACATGGCAAAGATGTAAGTCTATAATGAATAAAAGGAATTACTACTTCAGAAACCTGTGTCCTGAATTATCTTTTGTCATGAATCCATTCAGTTTTAATATTTAAACATGTTTAAAACAGCCTTGGATGCCCTTTGTGTGTTTTACATAGAATATGCCTCTTACAATACAGTAATTTTCTGATTTGCAGGCCTATGCATTCCGGTTGGAGTTCATTTCTATTCAGAGACGAGGCTTTAGAATGTAATATTCTTTCCCGAGCCAAGGGTGCACCGGGTTCCTGTTCTCTGGTGCAGAGCAAGTCGCCTGTGACCATCAATAAGCAGGCGGAGGAGAGACCGCGAATTAGTTCTCAGCAGAATATGACCCGCTGCGGCGGGAAGCAGCCCAGCCAGAATTTACTATTCAAAGCAAGTGCTCACTCCGATTTTAAAGAGCTAGCCGATCTGCAACTAGCAACGACGGCGGCAGTTATGATGTCTGTTAAATGAACCATGCATCCAATCTACCCGTGTTGTTTTGAACTAAATTGAAGCAGGAGGAAATAAAGTATCGCCGCACACTGTTGCATCCACCCAGAGATTTTTGCATGCGATGCACGAGGAAGGAGGAAGCAACTGGCGGGAGGATTATAAATATGGCTGGAAGAGAGATTTACAGCGAGGGGATGGGTCCTTATGCAGTGACAGCCATTAGGAAATACTTTCTTTACAGATACTGACAGTGACAGTGGATGATGCACATTTTAAAGGTTCCTCAGCCTGAAAATACCCAGTTGGATTGTATTTGGCGTTGTTTTTTTTTCCTCCAAATTTGGCCTTGTTCTCATTATTGAATCATCTGAAACACACAAGTCCAAATCTTTTCGAAGGCACTGCAGCATGGCAGGGTTTCCCAAAGTTGGGTGGTACATCACCAGAAAAACCTTCCTGCTGTTGGAGTGACTTTACCTGTTAATTAGACATAATTTATTAAATTAAAGCCTTTTCTGACTCACTGTGTGTGGCCCTGTTCTAGCAATTGCCCTTTCTTCCCTTTGCAATGACTAGAGAGGATAGGATAGGATAGGTACTTTATTTATTCCTGCAGGGAATTTCACAAACAGTACTTAACACATGACAGGCAACAACAAGGTGCACGTAACACATGAGGTAACTCAGTTATACCCACCAGAATAAACAATTACTAATTACAGTTTCTCTAGATAGTTAAACAAGTGCAACGACTTTAAGGTCTCAGGGCTCTTCCTGGGTTCTCTGTATTGAGGACCTCACAGGCCCTTGGGTGGTATTATAGAGATGGATAGCTGTCAGTAAGACAGACCACCAAAAATCCTTCTTTCTGCACTGTAGCTAAATAATTAAGGGAGGGCATGTGAGCCGTTGCCCACAATGGATACTAGCTTTATATTTGACACTGTCCGTAAACTTGATTCTATAGGAAGTGTGCATCAAGGCAGCTTCTCTCGTCCCTCAAATCAGTTCACCTGGGAAATTCAGAGATGAGTTTTATGCAGGCTAACTCTATAGAGCTGTGGGTAGTGTTGAATGAGTTCAGGTGTGGGCTTGAGTCCAGCTTAGTCAACGTGAAGATTGCATGTTCTATCTGTGTTCATGTAGGTTTCCTCTGGGTGCTCTCGTTTCCTCCCACAGGCTTAACACATGAGTTTCAGGTGAGCTAATGACTCTAAATTTTCCATTAATGCATGCATGTGTGTGAGATTGTCCTGCAGTGGGATGGTGTCCAGACCAGGTGGTACTCTGTGTCATGCGCAATGCTTAGTACATAGTTTCCTGACCACCGTAACCCTACACTGGACAAAGAGTTATTGATAAAAGATGGAAATTTATACATTTTAAGAAAGGTTCAAGCAACTCAAACGACCTAGAGAGATCTCCATTAAGACCTCCTTAGTACATTGCCATGCTTGCGTCACATTTGCGTCAGTGTCTGGTGAAATTGAATGTTAGGAAGAACAGATATAGACAGTTGCTACACATGATGACATTTAGATAGCAGTATGGACAGTAGCACAGGAAGCTAAACCAAAAAAGTAATAAGCAGTGCAAAACATGTGTAGCATCAGTAAAAATAATTTTTTTAGATATATCATTATGTAATTGTATCTCCTGCAGTTCACCTGGTAAAAGATATATTGGTGTGTGTGTGTGTGTGTGTGTGTTCAATTTCAAGTTCAAGTTCAGGTTTAGTTTATTGTCATAGGTACAAGTATAATGTACAAGTATCATGAAATTCTTCCTGAATGCTTCTCCACAGACTATGGACAAAGACAGAGACAATAGAAATACTGCACGAACAACACACACACACACACACACACACACACACACACACACAAACCACCATTTCTTGATTTTCTTCTATTCTTGGAACAATGGAATCGCTAACATCATGTGCATGAAGTAGCCTGTGGAGATTATAGGGCAGGATTAGATCCTGAAAATAAGTATATACCTGAGCATTTTAAGGCCTTATGCTAGAAGCAGTCATTTGTAATCAGCTATGTGCAGATCTTTAATAGCTAGCCAGTGGATCCATGCTGAGACTAGGGGTGATATGTTATTCTTTTATACTTCTAGTTTGGTCTGTACAGTAGGATCACCGTTTTTGTACCCATTGTGGAGGAACAGACCCAGCCTGGTGAAAGATGGCATTTCAGCAAAAAGAAAAAGTTCCTAACATTAAAAAGAGGAAAATGTGAACCGTTGGTTTATTCTGAGGTATATAAATGGCTAGCCTCATTAACACTTCGTATTGGTTTTTGACAACAGATCAATAATTTGTACAGGTACACATTTAAATAAATAGATACATGTTAAGAAGAAGAACACCTAACTTATGAAGGAATTCTTTGTACTGGATGGCATATGTTAAATAGTTCCTCTGAACTATTCGGGATTATCTGATCATTTGAAATCTCCCAAAGCCAGGCACCTCTTTTTTTCTTTCTTCTCTCACAGTGAATGCATATTTCATATTTATGATCAAACAGACGGCGATTGACAACCCTGTGAAAAAAATACTCCCACGCTCCCAAGATGCCAGACAGCCCTCCTCTGCTTTAATGATTATGTGTTTACACATTAAGGATATTATTCTCCCCCATCAGTGGATACTACATCCCAAAAGGTTGTTGCTACCTGAAGAGGTACTAAAAAGATGATGAGACACACGTCAAAAAAGTGCACATTAACATTTTGAAATATTTGACTTAACTTTCAACTCTCATTTACTTATGCACTTTAACTACATCTGAGCTAGGATCACAGAAAAAAAGAAGTTTGCATAAGAAAGTTAAAACACCAAATAGTATGGACACCATGAGCAAATCAAATCAAAAGAATGATTCTCATTAATAAATAAATGATCCATTTAAATGCTGCAAGGCTAAAGAGGGTCATTAAAAAAAGCACAGGCTGATGATTTTAGCTCCTATTAGCACACTGGTTGTTACATTATATTACGTACAAACATGACTTTGATCTAATGTATATATTACAGGAAAAGTGAAATCTATCCGTTCATTATCGATAATTGCCTCTCCAGTGCAGGGTCATGGAGGTCTAGGGCTCGTCCTGGTACCATAGGGGGTGAAGCAGGGTAGACCCTGGTTTGGATACACACACACATACACACACTAAAAACACTATAGAATCACCGGTTCACCTGAAACACATGTCTTTGAACTGTGGGAGGAAACCAGAGCACCTGGCTGAAACTCATGCGGACACAGGGAGAACGTTTAAACTCTGCAAAAACAGCTGAATCTGAACACACATCTGAACCCACAGACTCGGAGGCACCGGTGCTATCTGCTGAACCCCCATGCTGCCTCAGAAAAGGGAAATATATACAAAAAAAAAAATAAAAAATCAAAAATTAAGCGCTCATCTTTACTGAACACCCCAACACCCAGCATTTTGCAGCCCGAGAAGATGTCACAGTGGAGCAAAAAATGAAGACAATGTTGGTCTGAATTTCTCACTGTGGCACAACCTTAAAGAGGATCTGTTGTTTTGGTGTCCAACTGAGCTTGCTGCTAGAACTGGTACGCAGGGTGCTGAACACGGACAGCATTGTTTTTCCCACAATGCAAACCCTGTGGACCTATAATTACACCAGGTGTTTTATTCATCCAACTTGAGTCCCCCGTGAAGGTTTGTTCAGGCTGTCGGTCCATGCTGGGATGTGCTGCTCCATCGCCATGCTTTCCCGTCTTTTCAGTCATTATCTATAAATGTATGTTATTTCTTTAATTAGAAATAGCAATTTATCAGGATATGACCTTCTCTGCTAGTTGGGTTATGACTGCCGTATCAATTGGTGATACCTAAAAATGAACATCAGCTCTCTATTAAGTCTAAACATAGCTGCAGTGGACACTGAGAAGTGTGCCAAGCCCTCAATTACATGGTTTCTTACACTTTTTTCATCCCGCTGAGAATTTCTGGGTCTTTCCAGGACCCACTTTGTCAAAATCTTGCACAACCACATGTGTGAATTTTATTGCACAAATACAGCTTTGTGTGAATGGGGTAGCGGTTGAGACAGTCACACTCAGCTGCAAGACATGTAAGCTGTAGAAACTGTATTTTTAGACATCATCAGTGCATAAATACATTAAAGAAACACATTTTACCTCTAAGTAATATACAAATTCTAAATGATATTTTCCTTAGTAGCAGTAAATGGTCCTGATGATAAGAGCAAAAGCACATGCCATTTCTCGTGAACGTTAATATTAAAACACAGAAAAAATATTCTTCCTTATTAACAATAATAATATAGACACTGAGTCAAACATTTTCTCTGTCAATATCAGCGAATAAAGCAGAGCATGGTATTATTTCAGTGAAACACTACAAACGGTGCTGAAATGATAATGTTCATCAGTTAGATTATGAACTGTAGTTTTTCATATCTACATTTTATAACTTTGACAGAACATTTGACAAAGCCACTGTGGATTTTTTTAAGATAAAAAAGGATGTTTTTAAGAATTAATTTCATTATTTAGCTGACCACAATATAACAGGTCGTCATTCACCTGACTGGCTAGCTGAAGGTAACTCATGTATGCTTTTAAAGACTGAAACCTGAGATTCTAAAGATTCCCTTTGCCTACAGAAATAACAGAATGTCTGTGGACAAAACTCAAAAACAATATGGAAACTGAGAATGTGGATTAAAATAGACCTGCTATGAATTCATAATCCATCATAACTGTTACTCTCCCAGTTTGTGACCTATTGCTGAATTGTACACTTTGGGTCATGATTCATAGTATAATAAGCACTTCTATAGAGGATACTACAGAGGCCTGTCTACCCATGATGCATTGGGCCTTATTAAATTTTGGAGAAATGTAAAATAATGACATGAAAGAATTGCCTTGTAATTTGGAAGTTTTTGCATTTGAATCCCACAATTCACCTCAAATTGCTCCAGTAAGAATACTTTGCAAATACCTTGCTGTATAAATAGTTTAATAATTATAAGTTGTTTGGGTTAATGTCAGCTAAACAGAAATAAAGCTCCTCAAGTGCAACTTTTAGAACTGGATGATTGTTTACCATTTACTGTTGATGCAAAATAGTAAATTATCTGCAGGATGGTACTGTTTAGAAAATGAATAAATTACAAATATGAATGAATAACAAATTATATATAATATATGTATACCCAGCTCCTGTGGGTGGACGGAATATGAGCACATTGACATTCCATTGAATATGTATTGATTTTGCAATGTTGTCTGCAGTAATTCTGTAACACACCAGCATAGTGAACAAAAGTGCAATGTGCATGGGGCAAAAATGTCTACCAGGCAAAGTTTAAAGCTTAAAGATAAGACAACATCTCTGATATCAGTGCCAGTTGGTATTGGTTATTACTGATATTTGGTCTTTAAAAAAAAAAAAAAAAGCTATGTTACTGACAATAATCTTAAACCTCTGTTTTTAAAAACTGAAATTACAAATCACCTAAAACTAAACTAAATACAACAGTTGTTTTGACTGTAAGTACCTGTTCAAACCTACCATTGTAAGTCAAGCTGGCAAAAATTTTTTATTACGTTATCTTTTTATAGGAGACAGCTGGTCTTTGTTTTCTGGGAGTGTTTGCACAGCCTTCGAACCGGAACATTAAGCAATAAATTTGTGTGTCTCTTGCTGTCTTAATATAATGTATTAAAGTAATACAACTTACAAAGACAGGGTGGAAATAACGGTTCAGAGTATTCACACTTATTACAATGAATTGTGTATTATTATGACTTCACCAACTGAATATAATTAAGTTAATGAATTATATTAACATTTAATAATAGCTCAATATTAATCCACCGATTCTCAACAACCTCTTGTCCCAAGGGGGGTTGCAGCAAGCCTAACCCTAACCCTAAGCCTAAGTCAGAAACACAGGACGCGAGGGCGAAGGACACCCCAAGCAGGGCTCGAACCCCAGACCCACCACACAGCAGGCACCACGCTCCCGCCTCAAAATTAATACATACATCAAGTTCTAAAATAACCATACTAATTTTTAATCTGCCTTTAAGAACTTTTAAGGAATTACAGATGGAGTCCTGCATGATACACGTCCATAATGCTATACATTTGCCACACCATGTATGTGTAATTATGTTGGTTAATTGCTTAGTGTCTTTTCTGTTTACTCTTTCTTTCTGTGCAACAGCAAACCACTAAATGCTGAAACATATCCAGACAGCAAAAATGACTCTGGTCCACAACTGGGGCAGATCCCTTTCAACACTGAACCTGAATGGCAGAAAAAAAACTGGCTGCTGGGTCTCGTGGCACAGCAAATCAATGGCCTTCCAAGTCCCCACAAAGCCAGTACCAATCCAATTCTTCATCAAGCCAATACCCATCTGGGTCCAACTAGAAAGAGGCTGCAAAACAAAAGCAGAACCATCCCAGTTCCTTTCTTGCACCTGGTGGTTTCTTCCCTGACCTACAGCTCATGCAAAATGCAGAACCACAATGGGAACCCAATGATCTCGCAAAGGAGGCTGTCAATTTCTATTAACCAAGTAAAAACCATTAAACTTAATGGTTAACATATATATAACAGACCATTTGTTTATGTATGTATGTATCTAGGCACATACAGTGTCTCGCATTCTGGTGTTTTTTAAAATTATGCTGCCTATGTAAACCCTAACTGAGCTCAGCTGGAGTCGGCTGAATAGTTCAAATTGTAAATTTTCCGCTATAATTACAAGGTTAGTTTAACATTCTGAACACCTTTTTGCTATTTAGAAAGAAAAGAATTGTCTGTGAAAGGCTGGTTGAAATTAAGTAGTGTGACAGCAGTCGTTTACAATTAAGTAACGAAAAGACTGGATGGAACTAATAGCGCAGACTGTTGAATAAATATTCTGAAACATTATTTTAATGTTATGAGATACAGAAACAGCAATGTTTTTATCATTTTAAAACGTGCACCTCAGTAAGTAAGCATGTATGCAGACGCCACAGTAACAGTTTACTTGTCTTTGCATAATCTGCTCTAATGAAACAAGTTGAATTTTCAAACTGTTTTTTTTTTTTCCTTTTTTAAAAGTCTTTGTTGAGTCCAACAATAGCTATACAGTAAAAGCAAAAAATTGGAAGATGGACATCAGCATTATTTTGGTGGATTTTGAGTGCATTCATCATAGTTTCATTGTAGAATCTGTATTTCACACATTTTAATTTTCCTAACATGGACACAACAAAATTCGTCGCACCATTTTAACAATGTTCCATCATAATATTTGCCCATTTTGTTATTTTGCATCCTTCCTGTAAATGTGTTAAAATGTGTTTATACACATAACTAGAATATTAATAATGGCACAGGAAACATCATATTGGCAACATGTTGGTATTTGTTATAGTTTTAATTAATGTGAAAAAAATTGATGTTTTGTTAAGACATCCTGCAAATGTGGGCTACAGATTGAACAGATTCAACCCATTAAATCCCAACCCTCATCACTCACGCACACACACACACACACACACACACACACACACACACACACACACACACACACACACACATTAAAAAACAAACTCATCAAATGAATGATTATGATTTACAGACCTTATTCTTCATACCTACTTGGTTTAACCAATGCAACTTGGGCTTCCCTTACACACCTATTATGTGAGATGTGAATAACCATTTCATAGTAAAACTAAGGGACAGAAGGGGCTCACATACTTTCAGGCAGTGGTATACAGTATATGTATTATTAATATTATGTATGTGCACACACATGTTGGCTGAAGTCGCTCATCCCGAGTAGGGTTGTGGCGAACCAGAGCCTAACCCGGCAACTCAGGGCGCAGGGCTGGTTGGGGGAAGGGAGATACCCAGGACAGGACGCCGGTCCATCGCAAGGCACCCCAAGTAGGACTCGAACCCCAGACCCACCAGAGAGCAGGCCTTGGCCAAACCCGCTGTGCCACTGTGCCCCCCCTAATATTATGTATAGTATATTATTATTATTATATGTATATATTTATGTATAAAATTATTATTATTTATGCACATTTGGTGATTTGCCTCATTGAATGTTCTGTCACCCAAAAGAATGATCTATTGCAAACTTTGTTTCTTAGCAACAGGTCTCAGAAAGGCACAGACAGCAGTATCTTAGTCTTGGCAGGAGGTGTGAATATCATGAAACAATCCTGTGTGGAAGAAATAAGAAAAAACCTTTTGTTTTAGTCAGGTTTCAGTCTGTCTCGTGGGAGTATAGATGTTTCAGCTTCACCCAGGGTCCCTATTGTCATATTCTTGGCTTTGTGCACCAATATGGAGATGCTGCAGTGTGGACAGCATTAATTTTTTGTTAACACTGTCACCAGTGGGACTCCCTTGTGGGGAGGCAATCTTCCCAGGCACAATCTGAGTATTCGAGCCTGTACTGTGGTTTGGGTCTTAGCTGTACCATCTGTCCATGGTGTCTGAGGGTTCCATGTAACTGGTGTCTGTTCTGTCTCTTTCCGATCTCCCAGACAAGGGTTTTCCCATCAACCTGTCTGGTGCCGTCAGTGGAATTCACCATGCTGACCCTTTGGTCCAGCTGCCCCTTGTGCCACCACCCTAGTGACGGGTAAAACCACATAAACACAGCCACACCGCAACCAGTGACGACAGTTTATTGGAGTGAACTGTGCTCCCTTTATTTCACTGTTCGTGTCATATGGAATTTATGAGGGGGAATTTCTTGCTGTTTTTGCCTTAAGGGCGGTTTTCAGCTATCAAATATAAAAACAGCATTAACACCGCGGATGGAAAAAAGTGAGGTTTTTCTGAGACGCATATTCGAGTTCTTTTTTCTCAGTGCATTGCAGGGATTCCTCTCTTTCTTAGGAGTAACTAGAAGTTACTTTTGATTTTATCCTGCTTTGTGCTCCAGCCAATGAAATCATCTCCCAGCAGCACACCCAAGAAAATAAAAATAGGAGATTTGGTCGCTCATCCTTACTGCTGAAGAAAGAAAACTTTTTCAAGGGTGCAAAAGCAGGGAGGAGTATAATTAACAATGATGGTAACTATTGAAGTATGGTGTACCTCATGTTATTGCATAATTATGTACAGCATAAATTATCTACTGGTAAATTAAGGCTTAAAGCAAAACAAAACTTCGGAATGTTATAATGCATATAGAGAAAAGAAAAAAATGAATTCTGTGCACTGGAACATAATGAATGACATTACAGCATTAATTCCATTACACTTACATATTTTGCTCAACTGTAGCCAGTGGAAAATTTCAAGCTGCCTAACATTAAAGAAAGTAGCTCACTAAACCATATTCATTGTATGTACAAAACAGTTTTTTTTTTTTTAAATAATATTCTGCTAAGTAGATATAAAAAAGAATTTACATAAAGAGTAGTCATCTGATGTACAATAAAGCAATCGCAGGACAAAATGTGAAAAGGTTAATTTTTTTCCTCTATAACACAGAAACTGTCGCAGACAATTTACTTTTCCCACTGGCATCAGTTCAAGAAAAGGCAAGGAGATCAGAAAGTAATTATATGCACAGTTTGACAATCAGAAAACAACACCAAAAGCCAAAAAAGAAGAAAAAGAGCAAAGGGAAAATAAGGGACATAAAATAGACGGTGCACGCAGCTGCCAGGGCACAGGGAGCGGAGAAGGGAAAGGCAGCGCTGCGAGATGGTCGGCCGAGGATGCTCATCGAGCCCCGCAGCAGGAGACACGGCGGGCCGACCCTGATGCTCTGAGCCAATTAGGCTGGGATTGGCCTACACATTATCCCTGCTCATCCACTTGAGAACCATTAAGAGACATGAAACCGGAGCATCGAAGGGACAATAACATGCATTAAGAGACACAAACACGGTCACCATGGGACAGTAAAGATGCTTTTTATTCCCCGAGGAGAGGAATTAGTCTTTACCACGCCAACTTTTTTTTTTTTTTAACAGTGACCTGTAAATTACAAAATCACCCTAATTTAATCAAATATTTACACCCACTATGAAAAGAGCTCTCTCTCTCTCTCTCTCTCTCTCTCTCTCTCTCTCTCTCTCTCTCTCTCTCTCACTCACACACACACACACACACAAACACAAACACAGACACACACACACACACACACACACACACACACACACACACACCGCACCGCTGGCCCATTGCCAAAGAAGACACACTGCAATCACTGACAAGGATTATTCAAGGTTAAATTATTGGTGCAGTTTGGTAATAAAAGAGCAGCCTGCCATAAATATCCACTGAAAAGCCAGTACAATAATAAACTGTGGTCACAGAGTGTCCCCAGAGGCAGATCATCTTGCAATTCATGCTGCTTATTTGGGGAAGCACAGACCTACAATAAAATAGTCAATAAACAGTAATCTTACGATTGCTTGTATGTTTCACCTTCTCTTACTATTCATTTAGATGTAGCCTGTCAACACAACTGTGAGGGGATTATAAATGTTAATAATTTATTTTGTATCAGCTCCTATAACGAAAATGATTCTTTGCAATTATTCATTCCTGTATCCATCCATGATGAGTGACTGCTTGCGGTGGTCCGGATCCAATGGTCTGTTTAGTCACTACAGGCAATGTAGGGTCACTATGTTATCTGTTATTATGTTATAAATATCAGACAGTTGCTCATTTAGCTGATGCTTTTCCTGAAGGCATTTTCCAGTGTTAATCTGCTTAAAGCGATTTGCCCGTTTATTCAGCAGGATAATTTCTACTGCTTCACTTCAGGGTAAGTACCTTGCTCAAGGGTACTATAGCAGGAGGTTGGTTTCAAACCCATCTCCTCCAAGTCCAAAGGTGGCAGCTCTAAATACTATGCCTTCTGCTGGTCGTCATTTATACATAATGATTGTTTGGAATATGACCAACTGATTCTAAGTAGTATTATATGATAAACAGTATTATTTTGAATATCTGCTTTTCATACTTACATATCTTATATTTTCCACTTATATAATTTACACAACGTATAACAACAAGAAAAATAAGATTGAAAAAAGTCAGTATGGATCAATATATGTGTTTAACAGTGTTTAATTAAGGTAACATAGAAAGTTAGAAGATACAAGTCACTGTCATATGCAACGGAAGATTATATTGTGTGTTCCTCAGGTGTCACTTTTAGGCAGAGGCTGCTCTTATGTCTCAGATAATGACAGATGGAGCCAATTCATTTAATGAGGTTCAAATTAATTATTACATAATGACATGCACTATTTAACACAGCGAGGCAGGGGTACTAACCTAATTACGTGACATTTAAAAAAGAAAAAAAAGCTATTATACTGCTGTAAACGAATTTGGGGGAATTTTGTAAATAGGAGTTCAAACTGTGGCCTTTGAGTAATATCTTTTGATTGTAGATCATTCAGGTGAGATGATGTATTTCATCAGGTGTGTTTGGAATCCATACGGTGCACTGGAATGGGGTGAATTCTCCACATGAATTATCAGAGGAGTCGGAGGAACGAGTTCCACTAATAGTTTGCCATATGATTCTTAGTAAAACTTATGAAAACCAACACTACCCAATCAAAGGACTATAAACATCCTCAGAATAATATTAGTACCTCTTTCACATGCTGTTTCCCAGATTCATTTTACTGCTTTTACATGTTTATTAAATCAAATGTTAAATGCAGCAAATAAGAGTTCATTAAAACAAATAATTAAAAAGTGCTAAAATCTCAACAGTTTAATTAAAATATATCACTTCACAGGATGTTGAGACAGATCATGATAACTGTCATGATACTCATGACATAATTTGCTGGTCAGAAAAATATTATTGTGAGAGCATATTGGTTAATACTAAGGTATATAAGTTGTTATAGGACATAGGCTGACGGAGTGCTTTGAATGGTTATGATTGTATGTGATAACATTATATTATGACATTTATTATTGCTAATGCTGTTGACATTACATTTATCTCACACTTTTTCTCCAAAGCAGCTTACAATGTTAAGATAACAGTTATTACAAGCATATAATTATTTACCCATTTATACAGCTGGGTAATTTTACTGGGGCAATTTAGGGTAAGGACCTTGCTTAAGGGTACTGCAGCCTGAGCTGGGGATCAAACCTGCGATCTTTGGAGCCAGCGGTCATAGCACTAACCACTATGCTAAAAGTTGTCCCCAAAATGCCAAATGCCACATTGAAATAATGGCCTCAAATAGTGTTGTCTCAGAAAGTGGATTTAGAATAACAATTTACTTTTTATTTGAATAGAAAACACACTTTGTGTTTTGGAAAACAACTCAAATTAATCTACAAGTTTATTTGTGGGCTTATCTTTTTAGTCGAATAATGTTTCCACTGAAATACACATAAAACCGGCAGTATTTCAGCCCGAGTGGATTTACTGTCTCGTTCAAAATATGAAACAATGCTCTTTAAAGCAAGTTGGCTCAGACTGCCTGGGGTGAAATCTTATTCTAGCATACTTTCATATCATAATTTTTCCTCAGCAAAGTGAGAATTGCTGAAATATCTTTGAACAATTACATTAAAGAGTGTCTCACAGTATTCTTCTTTAATGTTTGAGACTTAATGAAATGCACTGCTTTCAATTTAAACAGAAAGAACTTGTGTGAAGTCAGAGAAACTTAAAGAAAAACTAAGTAATTACTTTTAATTGATAAAGTAGCAATTATTTTAATGGGCAATAGAGACTCTTATTGTGAATTGTTAACTGTCAAATATTTGTTAGAGCATGGCATCAGTTATAGAAGCTGAAATAATAAGAATTATTTTAAAGCATCTAATCACGTTAAAGTCCAATAAAAAATTAAATAATTTTTTAATGGCTTTTTTCATTTAATACAAAAACATTATCGATAATCCAAGTCGTTTAATTGGTAAAGCTATTATATCAGATTTTTGTGATTTAAGTAACTGTGTGATTACTATATCAAAAAGTAATTTCAAGTGTTTTTCTTCCTCTGACTGTTGATATTTTTAATACAATTTCAGTTAAATATAAAAATAAATAAATTTCTACTGTTAATATTTGTACCACCAAAGCAGAAAAAAGTGCCTCAAATTATATTCAGAATATTGTATTTTTAGCTTTAAATGCATATTGCTTCTTGTTTGTATTTTCATGCTTACATCTTATTTATTTATTTATTTTATTTTTTTTAATTTATTTATTTAGACAAATTCTGGGGCAGCCACTTCATTACTCTCAGGATTTTGGGTTTTGTCAAAGAGTGAAAGCACTGGGTTCAGCATCAAATGACTTTACAAATATGTTCATATTTTTCATTACCACAGAATTTTAATTGGAGAAATTTGAGAAATTTGTGGACAGTCTCTATTTAACAGTTTGTCAAACAAATGCACCATTTCATTAATTAAATTATTTTGTTTACAATTACTGTAACAACTATTGTCACTGTCTGAAACTAACCCATTTAATCCAAGTGTAATAATGCTACTAATTACTTAAATTAGTTTATTTGTAAACATAGTGCAAACAAAACCTATTCCCTTCATTAGTTGTAGCTACATGCTGTCACCATCATTTCCATTTTTACTGTAGGTCCTACTGTATATCTGTTACTCTGTGAGAAGCCAATGATCTCTTAATAATGAAAGGTCACTTTTAAGAATTCACTTCTCTGTGTTCAGCTTTTAAAGACACTTTAAAGTAAAAATGTTTGAAGAACTGTACTCGACATGCACAGTTAAATAAAGAAAAATAAATCTGTGTTTGTTTTTCATCAACACACACACATTTTCCGCTGTTGTTCCTTAACCCCAAGGCCTGTAACTGTAATGATTTCTGCAACTATACTTGAACAGAAGCTAATTAGCAGTAAACTTGCATAAGGCGTATTTATGGAGGTTTCTCTGTATACCCCCCACCCACCCCTGGATGGAAGAAGGGCTCCAAATTTGTCTTTATAAGGGTTCTGTCGGGATGATGAATATCAGGTGCCGACTTTCAAACTGCCAGTCGAAAATGAATCACTTTAGGATTGATTTGCTGATTGCTTTCTTGTTTTAATGGTGCAGACTTGACGGAGGGTCAGAAAAGATCTTTGAACGGGAAAATAAGATCTGTCTATGCAAGACAGAAGGGGAGACAAAAGCAAAATAGATGTCTTTGAGCCTAGGAAGGGTCAATACTTTTCTATGTTGTTGCTTTGTCGATCCGCAGGAGCCCTGCGAATGAGCACTTCAATTTAAAATACAGCACCTTAAAAGGCAAATAGTAGCACATTTCCTGGGTTTTGTAAATTCATGCAAATTCACTCCACATAGCTCACAAAAAGGGCATGATCAGTTAGGTAAATAAATAAATACTACTACTACTACCCCTAATTATAAAACAATTATAATCAAAATTCTAAGTGTTCCAAATTTTTCAACTTTTGTTGAATACTAATTTGAAAAGACAAATAAAGGACTGTTTCAGTGTAGTCAAGCAGTATAAAGAGTACAGCAGTCAAACAGTATAAACTAATAACATAATATCCTGAGACCCAGCCATTCATTTTTTGTCCACGCAAAAGGACATATATTTTTAATTCCATCTCCCAAACTGTACATGGTACAGTGCTAATTCCTAATGCACCTTACATAGGACATTTTATGCTTTTAAATTATACCACATGGGGATGGTTTTGGACAGTATGAGGATAAGTTTTGGACAACTTTCTCATATTCGTAGAAATAGCCCCAAAGCCCTTTTTTTTACTTTGCCTCTGGAGGATATTGCAATGAAGAGGCTATGGCAGGATGGTAGAGGAAGCGATGGGCAAAATAAAGTCGTTGCAAATGGCTTTATTTAAAAAATGGCACTCCACATGAAGTTATGTGGAGTTTGAGAGGATTGCTGCTGACTGCCCGTGGTATGCAAGCTTGGGGAAAAGGAGCCCCAGCAGCTATACTGGTCAGTTACATCTGTAGCACCTCAGGCTGCGTTTATTTGATGGAGCAGATGGCGCTGATGCCTCAGAGCACCTGGGCATTTGGACGTAGGTTGGAACCTGGCTCAATCTGTGTGGAGTTTACATATTGTCAGCAATTTCACAAGGGGCTCTGCCTCCGGTTTCCTTCCAAAGAAATGCAAAGCAGAAGAAGAAAATTAAGAAGTCTAAGGTTTAAGGTTCGCTTCAGTTTCATAATATAGTTTCTCCTGTGCTATGGTACAAGAAAGCACTTGCATGATGTTACAAAACAACACAGAACGACATGGTAAAAGCTACATTTGTGTAAAATTAAATTGAGATGCTAGTTTATAAGAAAAGTAAAGTAAGTAGACAAATTAATAGATAAATACATAGATATTTACACTTGATGCAAATAATAATAAGCCAATAGGCAAATGCCAATAACTATTATAAATTACACAAGTCCCAGGTACAGGCCTGTTTGGGGAAGGAGGACAACTTTAAACCAGTTCTGAATCCTCCCTTACCATTAAAATGATCTATCTATCTATCTATCTATCTATCTATCTATCTATCTATCTATCTATCTTATTGACTTAAGTCCAGTTTTTATAACAAGCAAACATCAGCTTATTCTGCTGCTTCGCCTAATTTCCTTTACGTTCAGCTCTATGTTTGGAGTTTCCCATTAAAGGCGGCGGTCAAATACATCAGGCCAATTGAAGTCATCTCTATTTATGCCTGTCGCCCTTCCAGCTGTCACCAGTAAGAGCTCTGAAAGGGACATAAATGAGCTCAGCCAAGGTAATAAGCTGAGTCAGGTAGTGCACTGTCTGGCTAACACAAAAACCTCCTAATCTCAGTTATCCACCACAGGAACTGAAGTCAAAGTCATAAACCTAGATGGATAAATGTATGCTAGGTGGTCTCTTTGCACAAGTGCCAACTTTGACTTTTCAACGATGTATTAGCTCTGGCCACAACTAAGCAAGTATATACGTATGTAATAATGCTGACTGATCAGCAGTTGCAGTTTGACTGAAGAAAATTCATTTGTCTAGTTAGCATGTACAGTACCTTTTATCAGTGAATATAATGAATTTAATGCTGCATTAATGTGAAATCTGGATGCTGAAAAATCAGGAGAGGAATACAGGGACTCTTTTGAGTTGTATTGCTGGAAGAAACTTTAAGAGAAGGATGGCTGAGAAAGCAAATAGATGAATCTTAGATGATATCAAAGCAGAACTCTCACTGTAAGCAAAAATGATGAGGCAGAGCTTATCATCCTTTGTATACATCATGTAGGATGGGAAGGAAACAAAGGTTTCATTCTCTCAAAAAAGAAAGAAAAAAAAAAAAACAGCAGCCAGAGGGATGGTCATAGTTATAGCCATAGACATAGTGACTATGGACTCATATATTTAAATCTTAAGGATGTGAATACTGGGCGGAACATTCTGGAACAAATCTATATATGTAGCCGAGAGCTGAGTCTGACTTGCTGGCAATGACATATGACAATGCTATCCAACTGAAAAAGAAGAATTGTATACCTCTAGTCTGTAGCATAAAGTGGAAAAACATATTGGCCTCTGAATACCATTTTTTTCCTGTTTAAAAAATTGTGTCTCTTGCACTATTTCCTTCTGCATGTGTATTTCTGAGAAATCCATCCATAAAAAACAGATCATTAACTCTGTTGTGATGACAGAGTCGTGAACTTCAGTGCACGTGGTTGTCTAAAACCAGAGGAGCGAATAATTACAACAACCTCTTTCAAAAAATGTGGCCTACTGACCAGCAGTTCATTAAGAGCGATGATGAGCGACGCTGTTCTATTTATTAGGATTGCATGAAATGCTATCTGTCATGGTTTATGACAACTATTAAACCCAACACTGGTAGAGTCTGCTGCTTATATGCAGGCTCCTATTGGGCCATATCTGTTGCCATGGAGACAAGCTGCCCTTTTTGCACATTTTCCCAGACATGGTTTCCCCACATCAAGCGAGAAGTTGGCGTCAACGAGAATTTGGCTTGATGTGAAAAAGTGTGAAAAATATAAAATGAACACTTATTGTTAAATTCATAAACCCATTGAGTAACATGAAAAAGTAATTTGCTAAACAGAGGAAGAGTTTGTTACTGCATTAATAAACAGAGTATTTTATGTGTCATTCAATGAAAAATGCTGCCTATGTGGTTCAAGAATAAGAAAAGTTGTGGAACCTTTAAGCACTTGTTTTAAGAGTTGTTACACAATTTGCAATGCTGTAACAGCAAAATGTTTATTTCTTTTATTACTAATTACACTGTCGCAGTCCCTGTGAGGACTAACAGCCACACCTGAGAAAGGCCCATGGGCAGGAAACAAGCACCAGGTGTGGCCAGTTCTGAATAAAGAGACCTTTAAATTAAGACTGAAGATTAAATTCAGGCTGGGACTTTTCATTTAATTTTTTCATTCATTTAGTTTTTTGTTTTTTTGAGTGAGACTGGAGAGAAAATCCTATGAGTAGAATTTAGAATTCTGAAGGATTGTATTTAAAGAGTGTGGGGGTGCAGTGGTGCAGTGGGTTGGACCGGGTCCTGCTCTCCGGTGGGTCTGGGGTTCGAGTCCCACTTGGGGTGCCTTGCGACGGACTGGCGTCCCGTCCTGGGTGTGTCCCCTCCCCCTTCGGCCTTATGCCCTGTGTTGCCGGGTAGGCTCCGGTTTCCCGCGACCCTGTATGGGACAAGTGGTTCCGAAAATATGTGTGTGTATTTAAACAAAGGAATTGGAGAATTTAAAAACTTTACGTTAAACATTTAAATCATGTTTATTGCTCCTTTACTGGAATGTCAATAGCTGTTTACCAAGGAAGAGTCGTTTGAGTTCAGTTGTTTGGTTACTATTATTTAACAATTATGGGGTAAAGAAATAATTCCTCCACTGCTCCTTGCCTGGTCACTCCATGAACTTGACATGCTCTGGTGTGTTATGCAAACTGTATGGAAGTCTGATTTACATCCTCATCATCCTTACCCTGACAGTGAAAATATAATTTTATAAATTAATATTAATGATAAATTTGTTTGCCTTTTCTACATGTTGCTTAGATTTGGATTTGTTAATGTAACTATCATAAACTGGTTTCATGTGCTACCTGTGTCCAAAGGAAAATGTTTAAATTTAAATAATGTAAAATATTATTTATGCTCACTTCCTTGTAATGCGCCAATAATACTGCACAGCTGACAGTTAAGAGTGCAAAGTAATGAAATCCGTGGGTTCGACTCCAAAGTGAAAGTCACTGAATAAATATGGTGTTTTCTCCACACTTTGCCTCGGTGTGCTGGTTTGAAATTATACGACCCTTTTGACGTCTCTTAAATGAGATTCAAACTTCTCCAGCTTTTTGCTTTTAAAAGAAACGGCTCATCAAGGGGTAGTTTTCACGCACGTCTCACAAGGTACTGCCAGAAGTAAATCCCTTTCATCCCTTGTGATCATAGGTAGGGGTAAAGGTGCAAAAGGAAGCAGCGCTTTGAATTACTGTTGGGGTGGGGGCATAGAAACACAGGCTGAGAGGTGAAAGAAATTCACTTGTTTAAACAACTGTGGTTTAAAATAATACCTTTCCATAATGTGACATTTAATGTGACCCTGATTATCATGTGAAACAGTTTTTCTCCCCAATTTTATCTGTATTTGGGGCTTCCAAGGATACATATACCGTGGATGATAAAGATGAAAAAATAGAAACACATGTCACTAAAAAATTGCCAGTTAGATGAGTTTCTTCATCAATAAAAGACAGGCTTGAAAGGGAGCCCTTTGGGTCCAGAGACATGACATCCAATTAAAACTGGCTCTATTTCTGACAGAGAGAAACACCCCCAACATGGCTATCTGGGCCATGCAATAGCTACTGTATTAAAAGTAAAGGGGCCTTCACAGATCCGACATTCGAGCATCTGTGTGTAATGACAGCACTTCTGTGATGCTGCTGTGTATGTGTGTCATTGTGTGTACCCTGCAGTGGGAAGACTTCTAACTCCTTGTTCCAGAAGGACCAGTTCCTTATGGTTGTGCCAATTTCCCAACATGGCCTTGGTCTCTTTGATGGAACAATAAAACATAATTGCGTGAAGTTCACGAGACCTGCACACGGAGCTTAAATCCGTAATAACGCAGTAGGTAATAGGTACTTTGGGTACCCTAACAATACAAAGGAAATTATCACCAATATTACTGTAATGTTTTTTAGCCAGTGTTATTTCTAGTGTCTAAGAAAGTTTAGTGAATTCTAGACTTTTCCTCTGGTTGATGTAGAAAGTAGAAGGAACGAGTGTAACATCTCACTACACAACCTGACATGGTGCCTCCGTACACTAAATTTATTCCGTCTGTAAGACATGAGACTTGAGGGTTTCATTGTTCCCGTGTTTGGAGGACCTGCCAACAGCCTGCCCCTGGCACTTTGCATGCTGGCGAGTGTGGCGGGCACGGCTGGCATGGGTGGTACGGCTCACTCCTCGAGGCTTTAGCTGCGAGCCAAGCTGCAGAAGATGGAAGTGACTTGGGAGCCATTCATGCATTGTGGTGTTACCTTTCTGACAAAGTCTCAGCCTTCAAAGAAATAATATTTATATTTAGATGTGATTATGTAAAGATACTCCATTTTTTGGAAACTTTGTAGAACAATGTTGCTGATTAAATTTAATTTATTTATTTTTAAACAACCTTGGCATTTAAAGCAGCGAAGCAATTGCAGATGTTTTCATTTAAAAAAAAAAAAGATAAAAACATTGTAAAAGTTTTTTTTATTCTGTCAAGGCCATCACTATGTTTCTGGCTTGTTCTCTAAAATGCAGTCTGGTTTCTTTTATACTCTGAAAAGCGTTTCTTTTTTCTGCTTCCAAAGAAAGGCATTTGGCTTGCCAGTTAAGAGGAACTAAACTGATGGTCTTAACCAAAGTCTCATCTTGTCTGAGGTATTTGAGGACTGAAAACACCCATATTATCAATGAAATCTTGAGTCAAAGTGGACCATGAAAGAAATTACATGGGGATTAATAGTGGATGCTTGATTATTCCTTAAATCATACATGTTTAAATAAAGTCTTGAATGTAGGGGTACGAAGTTCTTTAAATGTACACACCAAATATGTAATGCATTAAAAAAAACCTGTGACTGAAAATCCAGAGTGAATGTTTCCTGTCTTAGAAGGCTTCTCCCCAATGTACAAAACAAATGTCCAAATTGTGAAATAAGAAAAGCAAGAATTATAATGAAAACAAATACACCTCTCGACTTTGTTCACAGATTTGAAGCAAAGTTTTGAAATTATTGCTTTGTTCCTTTTAACTGAATTTAAATTAATTGGTTATTCTAAAGCAGTGCTGAACAAGAGTAAGCATAAGATTCACAGTTTTATGTTTTTACATTTATTTATTTGACACATTTCTCCAAAGCAACACATACACAATGTCGACAACCACTTATACCGAGCGGGGTCGTGGCACACTGGAGCCTAACCCGGCAGCACAGGGTGCAACACCAAAGGAGGAAGGGACACACCATGGAGGGGACACCAGTCCGCCACAGGGTACCCCAAGCAGGACTCGAACCCCAGACCCGCCACACAGCGGGCCCCCTCCAAAGCAACATGGAATGTTATGTTACATACAGCAATTTACCCATTTATAGAGCTGTGTAATTTTTACCAGAGCAACTCAGGACAAGTACCTTGATTACAGGTGCTAAAGCAGAAAGTGGGATTTAAACCTTTGAGGCCAAAGCTTGCGACTCTTTCCTCTAATTCACTGGCTGCAACAACATCTTACATTATCAATGCCAGAACTTACAAATGTTTTCTCCTATTTAAATCTAAAAATTACAGGAAATGGTAAGAATCAAAAGTGTGAGTACACATGCTGGAAATGATCTCCCTCCAAGGCATTTGGTTAACAACTTTGATAAAACATCGAGGGATCATGTCCTCCCATCTCTTCTGCTGTAGTTCCTAGCCATTGTTAGCTATCTGTTGCTTTGCTTTCACTCTTCTCCCCAGTTTGTTCCATACAGGTAAGTTACCCAGATGCACTTTAAATTTATGTGCCTATTGCATACATATTTGCAGCATTAGAAATTGAGCAGAGATACTCCCTCAGTGCTGGTCTAGATGCATTTACAAATAATCGTTTGGAGAGACCACATCAAATCGATGATTTACTAAGAGATTCACTAGAATGTTTATCTCACCCAGCAGACTTTCAGATGCAACTACCTCCCTTTTATCTGATGTGGTGTGGAACTTAAGAAATTGGCTGCAGTTGGATTTCATTGGTCTTACCTCTGAGTTTACTGTACTCTCTTTGAGGGCCTCTGGGAGACATTTTTTGACTTTCTTACTTCTGTGATTTTAAAATATTTACATAGACCAAAGTTTTCAAGCCTTGGGCAGACTTACACCCCAGGCTGATTTATGGCTGTCACGAAGGGTATCAAACCAACCTGACAGCACAAACCATGTAAGAAATGGTGCACATTTGTGTGGTTAAGAGCATACAAGAAAGCAGATATAGCTCAAGTGCTCCAGCAACCCAAGCTCAAACCCATACCCTCATCATCCACAAAGGATATGATGCCTCGGCAAGCAATAAGGACCTGAAACCAAAGCTAAAAAAAAAGTCACAAAAGTCTTGCTGTGACTCAAGGGTTGACCAGCAGAAATGACAAACCTTGTGTGGTGTGTTATTTTGATTTGGGCCAGTAGGACCGCTGCTGCAAAAATAACAGCATAGTTGTTGAAACTGGTTTCTGCTGCAACATCAGCTATGTGGCGCATCAGGGGGAGTCAGGCACAATCACTTGTCCGTTGTCAAGCATAGTCACTCGCTCGTCAATTTACAGGACTATCTGAACTTGGCTATCCAAACAACTGCAGTCTTCAAACTATGACTGGTGCCAGTAGATATCATTTCAAAAATTCTGTGGAAATTTGCAGCAAAAAAACCCCTTATGTTACATAGGCACAGGCAGTTTAAGGGTCTTCATCTCTCATCATTGATTTTTGCAGCAGTGACCCCGACCTCATTGCACAGTTAAGGTTGCCATTATTTTTCCAGCCAGTAAGCTTACTCCTCCACTTTCTATGTCTGCTGCAGGTGGAGAATCCAAATGTCAACTGACCTGTTGGATGATCACATGTATTGTTGTGGAAATTTAAGGTAAGTATAGGGAGCCATTTTCCTAAACGTAATTTTGTAGTGCAACCATACTGGAAGCAGAATTTAAAATGGGCAAATAATGACAATACCCAAACCTGCAGATGAAGGGACAAGAAAGACATTTTCCTCATTAGAACCATCATTAGTGCAGCACCTGTGCAAGTCAAGCTCGTTGGAACAGTTTTGCAGACAACATTAAAAATAAATGGCTGTTGTGGACCATTTAAATGAGTCCTTATAATTTTCAGTCTGGGGCTTCCTTGAACTAAAGCTTGAATTGTTTTTGTTTACTCCAGTGTACATGCGATCAGACACCTTAAGAAAGCTGCGAATAACGGTTGCTGAAGAAGAGATTGAAGAGGTGGACCTTTGGGACAGGAAGTGAATATGCGCCAACAATTGAGTGGTGAACTCGGAGGAGAATCAGAGCCGTGCGGTGCACATTCAGCTCCATCAAAGAAGTTCTCACAGCAGGTGTCGACAAGGCAACATGTGCAAACCTAATTCCATGGACCCACCATCCATGTTGTACAACAACGAAACATGGGCATTAACAAAAAAAGAGGAGCGAAGGTTGGAACGCAGAATGGTCGGCATGACACGCCTAGACCACGTAACCAACAAAGTACTGCGGGAAAGCAATGAAGTAAAGGACATTCTGGCAGAATACAGGCAGAATAAAATGATATGGGCAAGACACAGCGCGGATAGCGGACAACCAATGGACCACACTCCTAGCTGAGTGGTACTCAAGAGAATGAAAACGACTGCCTGGACGACCTCCAAGGAGATGGGAAGACAATCTTGTCAGATGGGAAGGCCGTCTGAGGGGGAGAAAAGCAAGGAGAAGGGACAAATGGAGAGCGTGTTGTGATTGGAGCTGTCTAAACAACAGTTGATGGACTGATCGATCCAGGGATCCAGGGGATTTGTTCCAGCACAATATTCATATTAGTCAAGTGCTTTAATGGAGTACTAAGTTCAAAAAATTAATCAAGTATGGTAGGCATCACACAATATTGTAGATTATGGGTATAAATAGTACTGTGCCTCTACTGCCCAAAGAGTGTATTCAAGAGCTGTAATAGTTTCACAGCTGGCAAAGGTCTGCTATAAATGTATTAATTTATGAATTTAGTTATGATTCAGGGGGAGTGCGGTGGCGCAGTGGGTTGGACCACAGTCCTGCTCTCCGGTGGGTCTGGGGTTCGAGTCCCGCTTGGGGTGCCTTGCGACGGACTGGCGTCCCGTCCTGGGTGTGTCCCCTCCCCCTCCGGCCTTATGCCCTGTGTTACCGGGTTGGCTCCGGTTCCCCGCGACCCCGTATGGGACAAGCGGTTCTGCGAATGTGTGTGTGTAGGTATGATTTACTTATTTATCAGGCTATTGCCTGAAACTCAAAGCATGTTAAAATGGGCAAATAACGACAACACTCAAGCCTGCAGATGAAGTAGATTTAAATGCCAGTTAATATTTATACAACTAAAGAGTCATTCAATAAAAAAAAGACTTCTAATAATATGATTTAAATTGTTTGCACTTATTTTCACCTATGCTGCATAGTGGTATTAAAGCATTATTTTGGAAACCAGAGAGAGAAAAGACTGCAAATCCCCCCATCATCTCCTCTATTTCAGTTGCCATGGTTTTCCTTATATGCTTCCTTTTACAATGCCCTCATAAGAAGTGGAGGGTGTGTTATCGTGCAGCACAGACTGCTGTCAGGCAGCAGCTCTTGGGCTCAAAGTGGCCTGCGCTATGCCATGCTGGAGATGTTCCACCAAAGAAAAGGTGGTGTGTGTCTCAGGTCAGGCTGCTGGACACCTGAAAGCATCCTGCACATCACAGAAAGCAGTAAACTGGGCCCACCTGACCAGCCAAAGTCCTCCAAACCTCAGCAGAATGAAAATAGTTTTGATCTGTTCCCCCAAATGCTGAAGGAATGAATATCATCTACACTTAGGAACCTCAGGGTTACAAAAGAAACAAGGTCCAGCTCCAGAACAGTGTAGTGGTCATGCTCTTTTGGCTTCAGCCGACACTTCTGTTTTGAAAGCGCTATGTAGCCAATGGCTTCGGGTTGGGTTACCACGATCGGTGTTATTCATTCTGTGCAGAATCAGCATAATGAGCACCCAGTGCCAAAAATCCTAGAAAGACTGAAAAGACACTTTTATTCAGTGCCTTGGAAATGTACGGAGGTACACTATTACATACAGCAGGTGCAGAAAATATTCACCCCTCTTAAGATTGGGACGAAGGTCTACTCTGTTACAGCCAGAAGCCATTTGAATTGTATTTTTCTCATTTGAATTGTATTTTTTCAGGGTTAACAAAACATAACATTTTGAGGGGCTGCAATAACTTAAACACATAACTGAAAATTCCAGCTTTGAAAACTGTACACCCCTTTTTGTCCTTAAGCTTTTAATATCTGGTAGTTGCCACCACCTAGGCAACCTGTGGTATACGACTAAAGAGTAAACTGAACTGAAGGGTGAAAGCAAAGCACATCAGAAGTGTTCTACATCTCTGTGAACTGCTGCACAAGATCTGGGAAGACACAGCAATTTATCTCCTGATCAAACTTGTTAACCAAATGCCCCATGAAGAGTTTCCAGCAAATGGACTCAAACGATTGACTGGGACTGTATAGCTTGTGGTGCTCACTGGTTAGACTCTCACCCTGCAGTGCACAAGTCTTGATTTAAATCTGTTGGCAGAAATATGAACAAGCCTAATGTGGTTTCCAGGTCTATGCTGAATACCAGCAGATCCCCTTGAACAAAGGCGACCAGGGTTAATCAATGGTTTCTACTTGTAGCAGGGAAACCACGGAGTCCCTGGGGTTCAGTAGTTATTGTAGCTGCTAGAGCAGCTGTCTTGCAATTGCTAAAATTAGGTTTTGTAGTAAGTACTTTGTTTAACGAAAAAATAAAAATATTTGTTATGAGTGTTCTATATATATAGAATACTCATAACTAACTATATATATATCAATAACAATATATATGGAATGCATATATACACACATATATGCAGATATATCTATATCTATATATATAAATATATATATACACACACACACACACACACACACACACACACACACACACACATTTTCGGAACCGCTTGCCCCATACGGCGAAAGGCTGAAGGGGGAGGGGACACACCCAGGACGGGCCGCCAGTCTGTCGCAAGGCACCCCAAGTGGGACTCAAACCCCAGACCCACCGTGCACCACCATGCCCCCCTATATGTATATAGCATCTATGGTGGCACAGGGAGTAGCACTGCTGTCTCACAGCACCTGGGTGGTGTGAGAGGATGTGGGTTCAATCCCTGCTCAGTTTGTGTGGTGTTTGCATGTTCTCCCTGTATCTTTGTGGGTTTCTCTGGGTGGTCTGGTTTCCTCCCACAATCCAAAGACATGCTGTTCAGGTTCCCCCATAGTGTGTGAGTGTCACGGAGTGAGTGTGTTTCACTGATTCATGGATGAGTAACCCCTTGTAAGTAGTGTATCCAGCAGTGTAAGTCACCATGGTGAATAAGGTGTGTGGGCTGATAACACTACATAGAGTTCATTGGAAGTTGCTTTGGAAAAAAGTGTCTACTCAATAAATACATATAATTATGTATAAGCTTATATATACCTAAGCTTTCCATTCTTCTTGTTTGACATGATGAATGGCATAACCGTAGAACTACTGTGTCACTCGTTTTGTCAACTTCCAGCGCAAACTTTACACATGCACGGACCTTGCTGGTTTGAATGGTGGTGAAAGGGTTATTCATTTGATGCAATTTATTTTCATTAATTGTTGTAATTATTTTCTTTACACATTGGAACTGCATTGTTCAGTCAGTTTTGTTCCTGAGATTACAGTCTCATCCTAGTTTAGTGATGCACTCACAAAGAGAAGCAAGAGGCTTAATTGGCACTAGAAGGTTTGTTCTTTGCGTCGAGCATCTGGCCATTTTCTTTTTTAAGATGTTAAAAGTAAATGCTTCTGAGACCTGTGAGGTCTGCATTTTAATGACTTCATTAGACTATTTTATATGCTCATTAGAGTGCACCTCTTGCCAGACAGGGATTATAATATGCTTATAAATGGCTGTTTGTTAAAACTAAATACATAAAATAATTGCATTTTTCCTACATTTTACTTTTATAAGTGTTGCGACGTTATTTTAAAAAATAAAAAAAAAAAAAAACAGGACACATGAAGATTTAATTGGATTCAAAAAGCAAAATATTTCCAGTGCTTATGTAATATGCATGAGTAAATAGTTCAGACACTTTTACAGACTTTACATTGCATGCTTCACCGCCACTCTTAAACATTATCAGTTTCCATAGTTCGGATTTATAGAAATCAGACAGCAACCAAAGGTTTTTGTACGCCTCTCCCAAGGTAGTGAAGGCAGTGAGGTCTTGCAAAACTGTGAACAAGGAATTATACGCTATATCTTCAATTACGCCCATGAAAGAGAAATCGTTTCCAGTGTTGAGAGACAAGAGGTACCTGTTGAGAAGGAGACTCTTAGCTGGAATCTGTTTAATACGAGTCCATACCCCCTGAGCCGCATCTCACCATGAGAACCTCTTGACAGTGATTCGGAAAGTTAAAAAAAACACAAAAAAGATGTATACTATTGGCCTGGAGTACTTGAGGAAAGTAGCCTGCAAAGTCAATAGCAGTATTGTAAATAGGGTTGTGTTCCACTGGAAAATGAAACAAATCAATTTCAATTTAGTCCCTCAGCAGACACGATTATTAGAGCTGATTGGCATTAGTTAGCCTCATAAGTTCTTGGGTCGTTAGGGATCGCTTTGACTGATTTCTACTTGATTAAATAATTAGGTAGAAACCAAAATGATGTTCCCATCCATTTTAACAAGACTTCTTTTTTTCTACTAGAATATGTAATATTGTGCGGAATCAGTTTTTATCGTGGTGTTACTAAGAGATAAGTTTCTAGTCGGCACTATCTGTGTTTGCCTGAACAGAGCACCTGCATAAGAGAGATTATTTTCTCCACAAGTGATCACTTTAATTAACTGTTCCAGAGTACTGGAACGGAACAAAAATGGCACTGTCTGAGTGCCATGCTCTGCACTACCAGCTGTAAGTAAGGGTGGCACTGTGGCCCAGCAGGTAGCACTGATGCCTTAGAGCTCCTGGGCTGCAGACTTGAGCATAGGTTCAAATATGTTCCCGTCTGTGTGGGGTCTCTATGTTCTCCCCATGTTCACATGAGTTTCCTTTGGGTGCTCTGGTTTCCTTCCACAGTGCAAAGACATGTGACAAATGTGCTGGTTTATGGGGCAAAGTGACACTGACATAGGGTTTCTGGATTCGGACGACTTCATTGTGGAGCTCTTAGGCTGGGCGAGGTGTCGAAGAGAAAGGAACCAGAACAGTCTGGGAAGTTCTTTGTCCTTTGCTCCAGGGCAAGTCCTTCCTCACTGTCAAGCAGGGGCTTAGAGGGGAGTCATGGCAGCCTGGTGTTAATGGAATCTAGGTGTATGTGTTGCCAGCATGGTACATATGTTTGGTGTGTATGTGTGTGATGTGATCTGTGTTATGTTCTTGACTTGTGGATGTTTGATATGCTTTTTGCTTTCTGTACTGTATGTATGTATGTGTATTCCTTCTTGCTAAATGCATTCTCCAGATGTGTTTCAGGTGTACTGGTGATTTTTAATTTAATTTTCTGTGTGTATGTGTGTGATGTATGATCCAGTGTGATCCAGTGTGTATTCTACTTCACATCCATTCTAGGATAGGCTCTGGACCACAGTGGCCCTGCAATGGACAAATGATTATTGATAATGTATATACATATTTATTTATACATAAATAAACATGTTGAATTTTTCTTAAAAGTGAAAAAAATTAGAAATGTGTACTATCCCATTTTTCTGTTAAAACATTCACAAGCATATATCTCAGCGAAAATGAACACAGATGAGGAAAAAGACCTCTAATAAAATCAAGAAGGAAGACAGTATTGTTATGAGTAACAAAATAATTCTATATTTATGTTTTAATTTGAAATTTTTATTGATGACATTTTTCGGCAATTACCGTACACTGTTAGTGGACTCCATAAATCTTAGTAGCTGCTATGCTGACAAGTTTCAAGAGAAACACTTTCTCGAACCACGACTGAAGGCAGAACTGAACGCTTGGCAGGGGAACGCCGTCATTCTCCAGGCACAGGTGAATAAATACACAGCTGACAAGAAACACAGCACGGCGGTGTGCGTTTAAGATAACATTCGTGCGCAGCAGAAACCACAGAATTCCGCATGCGTGCTTCCCAAATGACATATAAGTTTTAGAGATGCAGATCCTTTGATGTATCAACATGTGGATTCTGGTTTTAAAACACACAAAAAGATCCTGACAAACACTCAACCTTTCCTGATGTTGCACATCAGCATTTGTTGCTCTGTCTAAGTAACAACCACCAAAACCAAGTTTTTAAAACCCTTGTTGCACTACCTGTGTTCTGAATTATTTGTTAAATATACATGGCGAATACACAGCTCACACCATGCTGTTTTTTTTCTTTTTTTTTTTTTTAAAGTTTTTTTAAATTTTTTTATTTTTTACAAAACTACTTGGATGGGAAGGACACGCTGTACAGTTGGCAAGCACCACGAAATTGAAAAGGGAGATGAATCGATCTGTCTGCCTCCCAAAGTGCCGCTGTTAGTATTGAGAAGACAAAGACCAGGAAACTGTATGAAACAAATTCCCAGAGTCTTAGCACAAGAAAAGGCCTTATTGACTCAGTTTTATACTAAAGCAATAACGATGATGGAAGTGGATCATGCTTCTTTCACAATTATGAATATAAAAGATCAGGGTATGCTGTTTGAAAACAGACAGCTCTTCTCTTTCAGAGCTTTGCTGACATATTCCATTTATTAAAAAAAAAAAGCGTAGTCAATTAAGTGATAGTTTTGTGAAAGTGCTTTGGAAGTGGGTGGCATGCTGACTCACAGCTCTATGGTTCGTAGGTCTGGAACAGGCCTCGGCTCCGTCTGTGTGGAGTGTGCATTTTGCGCATTTTCTTTTTCACTTTGCATGGACTTCTGCTTGCTAGTCCCATTTCCTCCCACGGAAGTTCTACTTTGCAATTTTGCTTCGTCTTACCACAAAACTTGTTTTTCCTTTCACTTGTTTACACTCTCTTTTTTCCAGTTTTCGATTTCTGCTTTGTGCTGTGAACAGTATATTGAGTACATTGTCAAAACACCTATCAAACTATCTTGTCGATCTATTGAAGCCTCTGTAGACCAATGCATTTTTTCATACCCATAATTTTACATTGTTGCTTTGGAAAATGGCTTCTGTTAGGTCAATAAATGTGATTAATGTAAATTTATCAATGTAATACAAAACTGTTGATTGCCGTTTTTTTTTTCTTCTTTTTTTTTTGACTTTTTATGTTCTGCACACCCAAATTATACATTTTTATACAAAATGAACCGTGAAATGCAAAACTATAGTGTGGTAATAGTGAAGGCTTTACAGTGCAAACACCTTAAATCCAAATAATTAGCCAACAAGTGCATTATACATTACTTCATTAGGGCAACATGGTGACACTGCAAGTAGTTCTGTCACTTCACAACACCTGGTGGTGCAAGAGGACATGGGTTCGATTCCCTGCTCAGTCTGTGTGGAGTTTGCACGTTCTACCCATGTCTGCACGGGTTACCTCCTCGTCCTCTGTTTTCCTCACAAAGACATGCAATTGAGGCGAACTGGTGTCTGTAAATTGGCTTAAGTGAGAGAGTGGCTACTCTGCAATGGATTGTTGCCTGTCCAAGGTATATCTCCCTCAGCCTTTCGCCCAGCGCTTCCAGGATAGGCTCTGGATCACCCCAACCTTCTTCAGGACAAGCGGTTATTTAAATTGGATCAGGGGATAACTTTGTTAGGTATATTATTTCTTATTCTGAAATATCTAATACACACACACACACACACACACACACACACACACACACACACACACACACACACACACACACATTTTCGGAACCGCTTGTCCCATACGGGGTCACGGGGAACCGGAGCCTACCCGGTAACACAGGGTGTAAGGCTGGAAGGGGAGGGGACAGACCCAGGACGGGACGCCAGTCCGCCGCAAGGCACCCCAAGCGGGACTCGAACCCCAGACCCACCAGAGAGCAGGACCCGGTCCAACCCACTGTGCCACCGCGCCCCCCAAATATCTAATATATATATTAAATTTAAGGGGGGTGCGGTGGCGCAGTGGGTTGGACCGCAGTCCTGCTCTCCGGTGGGTCTGGGGTTTGAGTCCCGCTTGGGGTGCCTTGTGACGGACTGGCGTCCCGTCCTGGGTGTGTCCCCTTCCCCCTCCGGCCTTACGCCCTGTGTTGCCGGGTAGGCTCTGGTTCCCCGTGACCCCGTACGGGACAAGCGGTTCTGAAAATGTGTGTGTGTGTGTGTGTGTGTATATTAAATTTAAAAGTAGTGTTTGGGTTACCATAAGATAGAATGCCACACCTACTATTAATAGTATTTTAACAAATTGGTCTGCAGATAAGTTAATGTGTTGTGCCACAGGGGAACAAATGATGACACTTTCAAGTGCCTGCTCCAACAGGAGTGAATAAAAAGTAAAAGATATATTTTAACTCTAGAGGCTACAGTATATTGGATGCTTATACACTACCTATTGAAGGAAAACAAACAATAACAACAAGATAATTGTACTGAAACTGCAGCCTGTTAATGATCTGGCAGAAACAATGTGCTTTTGGTTTCTGTTAATTTAAAACAAGTTCTGAGCACTTCACTTACTTTTCCTACAAACAAACTCAGTGTTTCAAATGACATTTGAACACCAGGGCTTTGTGCTTGAGGCATCAATACGTTTCCTTCGAGACACCCCACGAATCTAGTCTTTGAAGAAACCATGAGGGGAAAAAGAGACAAAAAAATAGTAAAACTCATGAAGGTGGCTTTACTTCAGACATGAACTTAAAGATGATAAAACTTTTATCATGATCCCCAGGTAACTGTGCCATCTGAAATCTGGACATTTCAGTAGAAATAACATATTTTAAGTGGTAATGCAAAAATACAAAGAAGCCCACAAACAAACCAAATAAAAAAAAAAAAAAATCAAAAGTACACATAAGATTCCTGTGTTAAAACATACAAATAAACTGAGTTCCACTTTTTGATAGCTTCACTGAATTGCCAGCCCATGATAATTGATCTGTCAGTCTCTTCGGATTATCTCAACAGAAATCTATAGGAAGATTGATCACGCAAGACCATGCAGGTTTTCTTTAATTTTAACCAATATCACCATGGTGCATGAAATCGATCCTTTTCCATCATTTCAAATGGCACATAGCTTGACCTCAGGAATTTATTTATAAAACATAAATTCATAAATTCTGCTATACGGAACATGCTGGGACATGTAGAAAACAGAACGGCAGCAAATTTGAGAATGTTAGGGACTGTGGATGATGATGTAACGTTCTAGCCATAGTGAAGAGAGAAGACGCTGCACTTTTAACTACTTACATGAACTTTTAAGTGTGACACTCACTGAGCAAGCGTGTCAGGGTAGGACGAAAAATAGTCTATGGAGAATACTCTTGGCCTGAACTCAAAATCCAAGGAAATCTTTTCCTGTAAAAAAAGCATGGGTTTATGTGACCAAAGCGAAAGAGATCCAATACATTTTCCAGGGGAGGTACAACACATTGGCTAAGGTTAAATACAGGTTTAAACACCAAGCCCTAGAAGAAATGGACAAGGACAAGAATGCAGTGAGATGTGCTGGTCATCATAATGTGCTTATAGAACAATTCTGTAAGGACAATTATCTTTTCTTTAATGCCATGGGGGTGTGCATATTTTTTCCTTATTGTTCTATTTTATACATGTAATAAAAAGGTGTTTAAAAGAAAAGTGTGGCAATCACGAGCTGTGTCACGGTACATAAACGAACAAAGAGTTTAATCGGTAATGCTGGCAGGCTTGTGAAAACTGATGTTGAATTCAGCGGCTGACATAGACTCTAATTATGCTTATTGATAAGTCATACTTAGCAGTGTTTTTAGAAACAGCATAAAAACATTTTTATGACCATCCTTTAGCCATGATAATGAGGAATCAAATAAGACACAAGGAATGCTCGCCTTTTTTTCCTCTGACTAGTGTTCACACAGAAATAAACACACACACACACACACATTTGTTTGTTGTCTTCAGTGGAGCTGAGCCTGAAGACAATCTCCCTTTGTTTTGAGAGTGTATTAAAGAGAGAACCTGTCCTTTCTCTGACACTGCAACTGTCAATATGCCTTGGGTAATTTCAGGAGGAGACAAGTGTTTGACAAGCAAGCAGAAAGAGACATTTTCACTTCAAAGTAGCCATGCAAGTGTGTCGCTAGACCTCCCTATGCCAGCGCCGGCTGAGGTGACAAGCACAGAGTGAATGGTTTCTTCCAGCCACGCCAACGCTTTGATGGATGATACCTTATTTAATAACGGAGCATCGAGAACCATTTTCATGAGTGAAAATGGTGTTTGATCGTCATGAAACAATTACATTAATACCCAACTTTTTTTAACCAGACGAATGACAGTTAGCCGTTTGTGGCAGGGTCGGGGGTTTAGGGGGTCAGACCTCAGCTGAGCTCTATCGATTGTTTATTCCAAGCCAATCATGTATTTGTTTATTTACCTAAAGCTCTGTGTTTCATGGTGAACTGTTGGTTCACTTCAAACTGAGTTTGTCTTCTGCTACATTTAATGCACAAGGCATCTGGCAGAGTAATTGCAGATTAGCACCCACGACAGGCATCACAAATCACCAGTCTCCCCCTGATTTCAATTACTTTTTTAGTCAGCCCACTGAGCAGGCAAAAAATAAATAAAAAGAAAATAAACAAATAAACAAACAAGCATGGCTTTGCAGTGTGATCACCGGGTTCACACAAATACCTTTAAAATGAGTTACGTCTTTTCAGTGTGTGATAGGGATGGGCAGACAAAAAAAATCTATGCTTTGTTACTGATGACTAATAACATTAGTTACTGCTAATGTTTATTCTGTAAATCTGGTGCCTTCTTTTTAGTATTTTCTGTTTAACACAAAGCTTCACCTTTAAACTCTGATTAACCGTGTTCCCAAGGTTCATTTCTTCCCGGTCACATTTCTTGCTTTGCCTTAAGCTAGCTGGGAAAGCCATTAAACAAAGAAATATACATGCAGTATGTTTTGCTAACATAAAAATGCAAAGCATACTGCATATATAATGTTGCACTATAACACTGCTTCAACAGAGCTTTTTCACATTTCATTTAATTCTGTTCAGAAGAGACAATTATTTGGGCTGCTTCACCTCTCCTTGTCATTTTTGTTTTATCTGTGATTATAATTATTTAATCAATTAGTTCTTATTTCTGATATATATATAACTCATGTTATGTATACGTGAGAACATTGTAAGACAGTTTGGAGAAAAGCATCAGCTAAGTAACAAATGTCCACTGGTAAGGGCCTTTTTCAAAGGTACTGCAAGAGTTGCATTTAAACTGGAAACCTTTATATTACAAAGCAATAGCTCTATGTTTCCCACTGACACCAACCCCCTACTGCACCTCCTGTGAGGGAAAACTAACTTATCTCTATTTGTTAGAACTGGTACAGATTTAAATAGTGTAAAGGCTAATGCACAATAATTGTTGCCAGCCTGGACTACAGTTTATGAATTTTGCTTATTGCCTACACTTGGTACTGAATGACCAATATTATTATCAGTATTGGTAACACCGTTCCTCAAATGCTTGATATTTTATAAGAGCTAGAAAGACTGACACTAGATTCCCAGGTCCCACGGCCTCCTAATATTTATCCTGCTGCCATTCTGAGCTTTAAAATTTAGCTTATAAAATTATGCAAGGTGTCAGGGATTAACTTAAGGGCTAAAAGCAAAAATACTCCTTCAACTCTTTTCACAGTAGAAGCTATGCTGACAGAAGACTGGAACCAGATATTCTACATAACTGGAGATACCCAGAAAAGCACTATTTTAATATAAACTCCCATGAACACCTTCCATAGTGCTGTGATAGATTGTGTGCTTCTGGTTTGCATAAATTAAAAAGCAATAATAAATTTCATTCACTCACATTGTAACACTAGATTTCAAAATCTCCAACTGCAGCACTATTGTTGCTCATTAATATTCAAAAGTTTTTGCTACTGCACTTACGCGCTGTGTGGATCTCCAGTGTAAAGCTGTTTTTGACAAAGATAGCAATTTGTCAGGCAGGCAATCCTTTTTTGGTTAAACTGGCTGAAGATAAGAAAAAATGAACATGCAAGAACAAGTTACTGACTCAGTCAGGACTTCCTATTCATCTCAATAAAGCCTATAGGAGGTCTATGTGTTTTTTTTCGAGGCATTTGCCATGTTGTGGGAAGTAACAAAGAGATGGGTCTCTGTACACTGAACAAACACCATCTGTCAGAGTATGTGTGAAATGGATTCTGGAAAGGTCATCAAGGAGACTTGGAGACTGAAGTAAGACCATGTCTTGTTTAGACTCTAACACACTGCATTAATAATGTGCACATTTTCAAATTTACACTGTGCCATAAATACATAAAATTGTTACCTTAATATAACTTTGATACTGTGAAGATGAAAAAGGGTATTTGATGGTTCAAAAGCAAAATAGCAAAGTATGTATTCTCTGCTGCAAGCTTTTAACAAGTGTTATGACATGGATGAATACTTTCATGTGAAAATGGTGTTTTCTGTGTTTAATGATGGAAAGCTCACAGAAACCCTCCGACTTGTATGTATTCAAATATTTAAATAGTCACTATAAATAAAAATGGAATGTACACTGGATAAAGGCTTATTGACGTTTAGTACTTAAACTGTAATAACCAAGAATATAGATGAATGTGCTATACAAGTATTTCAGTGAGTATGTTGACTTCAGCCTTTGTGAAGAAACGTGACTAAAGCTCAGATTGAAAGGTTTACCTGGAAACTAGAAGTGGAGGGTCATGTCAGTTTAATTCTTCTTTAGTGATGCTTTACCAAGCTTGCTACTGACATACAAAAGGTCCTGCCCTCTTCCTAAAACTGACCTGGCTCAAGTGAAAAAAGGAGATTAGCTGACAAACTTGTTCTGCCCCAAGATGAGGCTGACTGGCCTCCATGTAATAGCATATTACGGAACAAATGGTACTTACAATCTGGCCTGTAAAAAACAACAAAATGTGGTGTTCACCAGTCACCATACGCCAGCCAGACAGCTTTGTGCAAACCAAAAGGCAAAGAAAGAAATTAGTGCAAGCAAAAGTGAGAGGAAGAGGTAATTTTTCCCTTAGATGTTGCATGTAGCTCTTGAGACACCTTCCAGCAGCCCATGACCAGATCTTTAGTGCAAAAGTGTGGATTTGAACCAGTGGCAGGTGAAACTCAAAGGAAGGCAACAATTTTTGTGTTTAGTTTACAGAAAATAAATTCTTCATTGAGAGACTCCTGTATATTCCATCATTTCCATTGTAACAAATTCCTTCTAAACCACTTCCAGCTAACGCCTTCTGGTTGGATAAGAGTTTTTGTTTCAAAAGGTTTCTCTCCGAGCCAGTTATGAAATAGAGTGGAGTTTTGTGTCTTCAGATCTGTGTGGTAGTCGTGCAACTTGCACCTATTTTCCCACGGTAAGATGGATGCTTAAAGGACCTGGAACAGACAGGTCCCTCCACTTTAAGAATAAGCTACCTCAGATGTATCGGTTTACATTATAATTTCAGGAAAACAAACCCTAACTTCATCTTCCTTTTGTTTAAATTTGGAATTTTTGTAGTTTTTGTGAAAGGGAAAGCAATTTTTTCTTGAACTGCAGTGTGTATTTAAATCATTCTGATATGATCATTTACAGGGCGTAATCATTCCTCCCAAGTTTCTTATAATGCACCCAAAGGGCACAGCTTTAAATAGAAAATTAGTGGAGGGTAACAGCCACAACAACAAGCAGAAGGCTGAGCAATGTCCCCAATGTCACAATCCATAGACATTTACATGCTAATCAGTAACCTTCTTAGCTGAGAATTCAGGTGAATCAGAACATTACTTTCTTCTGGCCATCAGGTATCTAATAGGTTACTTCCTGCTTTTACCACAAAATGTTTCGGATAATAGGTGTCAGGGGAACTAGGACTGATCACAAACCTGGGACGGAGAGTAAACGGTCCGACAATCAATTTTTATTATCCGTTCATCAATCATTCTATCTAATTTTAGTAATGGGATTCCAGGTGTCTGTCATAATTTATTATTTTTAGCTCAACACCAGTGGGAGTAAGCCGCATTACACATGGCTCAAAATTCTGCTTCTATTACATGCTTCCGTGGGTGAGCCAATCCCATTAAAATTCAAAGCTACACCTTAAAAGTTGCCCTAAGGAAGGATGTCCTTTTGAACTGCCATTGAACGTCATTAAAATGCACTAGACTTACTAAGTGAGCCGAACTTTCAAATAGAATAACATATTGGTTTCCTTAATCTGTTATAGTATTCAGTGCAGATCTTTTTAAGCCTTGGACGTGACAGGGCACAATATTGGTCTAATTTCGCATGGGGAGATTACAACAAGCATTTTCTTATTGAATGACAATGACTTTACCATGCTGAGGAGTTTAAAAATCATTTATGGCTATCTATGCCCTCCAATAACCTTTGCAGCACAATTCCAAAAACACCTTATCTTATTTATTCAAAAGACGTAATTTGTCCATTAGAATGTGAAGCACAGATACACTGCCATCTCCATGTAACAGTTTGATAAAATTGAGTTACTACAAATGTCTTTAGTGTTGTGCGGTTATATAGTGTAGATATACACACTGTCTGTTCATTACAATTTAAAAATAAAAATATGTTTTTAGAAATAGAGGTTGGGAAATTTTAATTTAAAATACCTCTGGGGTATCTTTGTGGAGGAAGTACCAACACAAATTTATATGTACTTCATGAGGAGACAAGGATACAGTAATGGCTTAGGTCAAGCATTGAGCCTATACTGCTGCTGTAAGAGCCAAGTGATACTGAAAAAAAGATATATATCTTTTCCACCACTCTCGGGCAATTTATAAGAACTGTTTTGTGGTTCTCATACGAAGAAATGAACAAGTGGCTTGCTAAATGCTACATGAATTCTGGCACAATGGAAGTAAAATGATCAGCCACCTATTTCACAACTGAAGATGGGATTAGAGCCCTTGAAGTAATTTTTCCCCAACAGGAGTCTTAACCGTTGCTTATCACTTAACCGTTCCTGAAATAAACAGGAAATTTACAGGTGTAATCTAAATTATACAATGTATATTGTACTGTTTTTACACATTTGCACCAGATTTTTTAATGTATATTGAAAGGATGTAGATTTTTTTAATGCCTGTAACTATACAGCAAAATGCCAATTAGTGCAGCTGGAAATGCTCATGCCTCAGAACTCCTTGGCTGTAGTTTCAGATCTGGGTTGGAATGCAGCTTAGTCTGAATTTAGTTTGCGTTTTCTCCCCGTGTTCATGTGGTTTTCCTCATGTAGTTCAAAGACATGTGGAGAAGATAGCAAATGTAAACTTCTTCCATACCCTGCCACACGTCCCTACCCTTTACATTAGCAGTGTATGGCAAGTACTAATAGATAACACAACAGATGGCATGTTCACGGCTTTGTACAATCAAGCTTGCTGGATCTACTCCTTGTCCCTTGACATGACTGTTGTACTTTTGGAAGCAGGTAAAGCATGAGCAAACTCAAAAATGTAGATGGGATGTAATCACATGGGACACTGTACAAAAATTTTATCGAGGGTGAGCCCTGTTAACCCCCTGCTTGACAACTGTTGAGTTATGGATAAGATGTGTTGTGGTGCTGCCAGAAGGGGGGCAAGGTTGGGGATGTATCCAGGTCACACAGATTTGCAGAAGAGAAAAAGTGCAGCGACAGATGCTTTCACCTTATCACAGCAGTGAAGGGAGCCATTGTGGAGGAAGCTGCAGGAAACAAAAAGGGAAAGCTGCAGCTGAATAACCAAGGAGAGAATCCACCCTGAGGGACATTAAACTTTTAACTGCCTTGGCAGAGCCCGGACCCAGAAAAAGTATGGCACAGAGCTTTATAGTCGCACATTTGTCCGGTGGTACACATAACAAACAGAAGGACAGCAGCAAACCCTTTTCAGTGCCAAGATAAGAGTTATATGACCTTAGTGTATCTTCTTATATATGCAATTTAACATGAGAGAGAAACTGGAAAAACACTATTTCTAACTAACTAACTACATTATTTCATGTGAGAATTGCTTCCTTCTCATTTGTGTGATGTAATCAAGTTCCCATTTCTTTAATAATTCACTGCACAAGTGACCTTTCATAATGAAAAAACATTAACATGCTTTGGATTTATATAATAAACGATACCCTTAAATAAGCATGCTTCTTGTGTCTTCAATGTATTTTGCCCGAGGCGAGAAAACAAGGATGACTCTTCTGTACTACTTCATTCAAAATCAGCAGTTCAATTATTAATCTTGACTTTGCTGCATTCTGTTTCATAAAGTCAGTTGTACCTGAGCTGGCCTCCAAGGAGGCATAGCATTATTAGCAGGATTTTGGATTTGAATCTGCTGTCTGAGCAGGGGTTTGCAAGTGGAAGACAATGCGAAATAGGTAAAAATCCATCACGTGACCTTTATACTTAGAAACAATCAGACATATATAAACCAGGGATTCCCTTGCAATTCCAAAAAAAAAAATAAATAAATAAATAAAATGCAACTTAATAGCTGCAAGACAGCACTGATACTTGCTGAGCAACTATAATGCATATCTTGCCTGTAAATACCATTAACGATTCAATAATAAGACTTACTTACATGTGCCATGACTGGGTTTCATTACTGAACAACTGAGGTCAATTAGCATTGATATAAGAGCTTTTGAATGCATATTTCCTATCCCTGGATGACTGCAGTGCCCCTGAAAGGGAATGAGTTTCATTAACTGTGGTTAATCTCTAAATAACGCTACTACGAAACACCATCTTTGTGAGCTATGGTAGACTATTGTTAAAGAGATAAGATAATCACTTTCCCAAGGTGAGTCACACATCCTTTCATTGCTGTGTTCACAGTGTCTCTAGTTATACTTCCATACCCCAGGTGTGCCAAACAGGATGGCATCTGTCAGACAATGTCTCCATGGATGGTTCAAAAAGAAGGCAATTTGAATCTGGGCTGACATGACTAATTAAAGAGAATCAGAAGAAATCCTCAGAGTTCAAATAAAGTCCCTGATATTTTATTTGACTGCACCCACAGCAACACATTTCATTAATTTTAATTGAGTTCATGAAGCTTGAATACAATTCAGGACTGGGAATAGGCAAGGCCAAGACAAGAGTGCATATATATATATATATATATATATACAGTACTGCACAAAAGTACACTTAGGTACTTAGATGTTCCACAAAAATATTTGCTTTACACGGTTATTTAATGTTTGTGTCAATGGGAAAAAGCATATTTTAGTTTTCTAAGCATTCCTTTTGCAAAACGTTACAATAATAGGTTAAGGGTTTTGTATGTAGTTAAAAAAGAAAGCACACACACACACACACACACACACACACACACACACACACACACACACACAGCCTGAAACCACTTGTCCCGATTGGGGTCGCAGCAAACCAGAGCTCAACCCGGCAACACAGGGCGCAAGGCTGGAGAGGGAGGGGACACACCCAGGACGGGACGCCAGTCCATCGCAAGGCACCCCAAGCAGCACTCAAACCCCAGACCTGCCAGAGAACAGGATCTGACCAAGCCCGCCACAACCCCACTCGGGAGAAGCGATTGTTGACGATGAATGGTTACTAAGCTTTGTAGGAAGTTTTTTTTTTAATTAAGAGCATTATTTTTGGAAGCATTCTCACTTTACAGGTTTTTTCCTCAAGTGCCTCAAACTTTTGCACAGTACTGTATATTTATTTTTTTAAGAAAATTCTGTTAAGAAATTTTATTGCTCTCGAAACCATGCCACCTGTTTTTTTCCTTTAAAAAAAATGTAACACTCTCATAATTCATATTAATAATGACCCCATCAGCAACCTATAAATTGAGAAGATGGGAGGAAAGTACAGTAGGACATGCTGTGAATGAAATATTCTTCACATGCTGTTAGAGTGTATTTCTGTAGAGAGTGGTACAAGCACTACACAGAGCGTATGCTGAAGACCTCTATATGCAGCTCCTGAGGCAATAGGTTACACACAAAGTGTAGTGTACAAGGCGAGCATGTGTGTACTGATGTTTTCTTCTTTTTGTGATATAAAAACACCCACTCAACATCTAGCTGGACAGTAGCAAGTCAACTGATCCATATGCAGCACATAACCAACCTAAGCTGCACATAATGTGATTTTATTCTACAGGGTTATTGGCTCTCTGAGTGTTTCAGCTAGGCTGTTATTAATTTACAGGGAATGTTAACAGGGAGGTTATTGATTTACTGAAACAGGAACTAAAATGAGTTGGTGACTTAGTTTGTGACAAAAATGTCTCCATAACACCCTCTGTGGTTATTTACTAACTAACTGACTGACTGACACTGACTAACTAACTGTCACTACTGACAGCTGCACCGCAATGGAACCCTTAACCTTTAATAACAGTGAGGTTATGGACTTGTGATGTTTTATTTTTTACAACAGCTCCAACAAGGGAGCGCTGACAAACTTTCTGAGGTGCAGGGTGATTGTCTTCTTCATGAAGCGAAGACGCTAGGTTAATTAGGATCTCAGATAAAACTTTATCTGTCAAGTAAAGCACCTGCTCTTTCATTTGTTATAGTCCGTATTCATCTGCTCATAATAAACACAATTGTTTTCTTTAATAACAAAATGAAAGTTAACTAGAACTGAACCACTTTTGTGTTTAACTGGATAAAAGGGGCAGGTGATGTGCCCCTAATGGACAGGTTGTGTGATCCCCACCAAACGCTGTATTTACTTATTTATAAGCTTGTTTTTAATCTAGCTAAAGCTTTAGTCAAAGGCAAATTGGAGGGATGCATTACTTTGTTTTTGAAGCAAAATAAAGCATATATTATTTTAGTCTGGGTGGGTTCAGTACCCGTTGTACTAATATTTCTTGTTGCAAGCTGATTGTATTTTTCCTTAGTTCTACTTTAGTTTTCAATGAGTAAGTCAAACAATTTCTGTAACAATTGTTTTGAGAAACATGCTGATGCAATGTGCTTTAAAATGCCTTCAAATTCCCATACGAACTTCAAAAAAAAAAAAAAAATCTCAAATTTCCAGCAAGATTTTCCTCCAGAATTTGTATGTAGTGTGTGACTCTACACAGGTTGATGCAAAGTGGTGAGTTTCCCAGACAATTTTTTATAGTTACTATTTTTTTTTTTTTTTTATATCAGCTTCACACCAGTATTGCTCTCAGTGCCAAAGGCTAACTGAAGCGATAGCCATTCTTTCATCCAAATCGACCATCAACTCTGGCAAATTGTTCCCCAACCAGGGCTCAGCTGTCACTCAGCTTTCGAAGACTGATAACTGTCACAACCGTGATTGCTCCCATTGGTCAGGTATCCTTCTCACATTTCCTCTGTTCCTCCCAAGAGTTTCCTTCTGTGATGGGTGATCTGCCGTCAGCTCTGATTGAATTATACCTTGCCAAGTATCTTGTAAAAATCTTGATTGCCTGCTGCATTGATTAGCTACTGTGGTGCCACTGCTGTAAAAGTACAAGCTTGTTGTAAATATGCATTAAGATTACAGCCAATACACACTTGTGTCATAAATCATGTTATCAGAATTCCCAAAAACTCAAACCTGTAACAGTTATTTCTGCCATATCAATCAACCAATCAAATATACATTTCATTACAGCATGTTCTTACACATATTTTTAAAAGCCACAGTGTGTTTAACAGTAAAGGTACAGTGCATCTTAAAACAAATTTAAAGAAGTAGAAAGTTATTCTGTAAACCAAAAAGGAGGGCAGAATAAAAATCCTTCCTCCACTGATTTATCTAAAAGAGTTCTAGGTTCATAATCCCTTATAAATCCAATATTGAACTTTGCTTTAAACTTTCTTTTAACTAAGATGTGAACAGATGTAATGTACACATATTTTTTGAGCATGCTCAAACAATTACATGTTGTATATTGCGATGTCATCACAATTTCATTTGTACCTTTGTAAGATATGCAACATCGATTGGTAAATTGCACAATTTCAGCCCCAAAGGCTTGGGGTGCACGCAATGAGTTAAAAGAGCTTGCAACAAAACGCAATACTCAACAGACAGTTCTTAGGTTGTTAGTATTCACAGTGACTTGCAAAGTATCTTTAAAGACACTACAGATGTGTTCACCTCTGCAAACTTAATAACAGAAGGACCAAGGATACGATATACTTACTACAGACTCACGTCCGTAGAGATTTTTAGAGCATAGGTCAACATAACAGAAAATCATAAGGTTCAAAGTACAGCTATACTATATATGACTTCAAAATATATAATGCCGACAATGATACACAGTATATGTGTGTGTGTGTGTGTCTATATGTATTGTATTGATCCTGAACAGACTGCGCTACAATGAAAAAGCTGAAAATAGTACTGGAAAAAAAAAAGCATAAAAACATGAAAGTGCAAATTGACTGTGTGCAAGTATCTAAACAGTAACACTGACAGTTGAAATCACCGAGGCAATAAGAGGTCAGTACCGACATGTCACCGAGAGGACTCATTATAGAGCCTAGCTTCTGTTAGCAGGAATGACCTCAGGTGGCGCTTTTTGAAGCAGCACCACTGAATCGGCCTGCTGCTGAAGGTACTCCTTAGTTTATCCGGGACGACATGCCAAGGCTGGGACTCATAATGAATGATAGAAGTGTGTTTAGCATCCTTCTCTGCCACTTCCTCCAGAGAACTCCCAGGACTGAGTCAGACTTTCAATAATTATGTTTTAATTAGTGATATATTGTAATGATATAATAGTTATATATTATAACGATATAATAGCAAACATTTTCATTCCGCAGCTCTAATACGCATTTAATATCTGGCTTCTAGATTAATTTCGTGAGCAATTTTTTTTAGCTCTTCAGTATGTAGACGCAGGTAAATCAAAACCCATTTTATAAGCATAAATTATTGTTTTTACTTTTGCTGAGCTTGAAATTAATGAATACTTCTGCAGTGATGCATTTTTGTGTGTAAACAGTAGTAAGGTAAATGGACCTGATTGTCACAAGAACTGTCCATGTTGCAGGCAGGAGGCCACATTCCGCTTCCCAAACTGATGGCTACACCTTGGGGAGAGCTTGTTCTGAGGAAACGAGCACCAGGCGTTGACAATTACCGCAAATATAGTCCCCTGTAAAGAAAGAGACTTAAGGTGATAGATATCAGATCTGAAGTTGTGGCTTTTGGATTCCTGAGCATGGCAGCAGTTAATGTTAGAAAGTTAGCAGTTAGTGCTGCTGCCTTTCACCCGAAGGGCCCAGATTCACATCCCGCTCCTTACTGTAGAACCCCTCATCAAAGTACTTAGTCTAAATTACCCCAGTAAAGATTACAGAGCTGTGGAATTAGGTGAATCATTATAATTTGCTTTGGAGAAAAATGTCAGATAAATGGCGATTTTACTGTTTTGATATTTTTAATTGATTTTTTCATTCGTTTTTTGGTGTTCTGTGTATTTCCTAGTTTTGTGTGCACGTGTAAGTTTTTTTTCTTATTTTAGTGTTTGACATGAAAGTCCTTTTTTCATTAGTCATTTTGATTAGTGCTTCTGGACATTTCAGGTGGAGAAAAAAAAGCCCACCTGTTGCTACCTCACACCAAGTCATTTTCCAGCCCAGCATGTGAGTGCCCTCATGGCCTTCAGGAACATTTGTAAACTACATCCTTCTCAGTTGTTGTGCATTTTACCTACTTCTCACACTTGTGACTCTGTAGGGAAATCTCATGCTTTTTTGGCAGAACCTCTAAGTTGTAGTAAACCTCTCAGAGTTGATGAGGAAATTACCTCCAAATACCCGCCCACCCCTGCCAGCCATCCCTTGACAGTTCAGGTTTGAGAGTCTGATTACTCACACACCTTGGAGAACTTGCACATTTCAGTCTTCAAACCTTGGAAGGTATGCTAGGTATACTATTGATTACAATGTACTGTATTGATAGCTTCTGCTGGGAAAATTTAAAAAAAAAAAAATCTTCTGATGACTTTTTTTTAGATCACCCTGTGACAGTAAATGAAAATACCCCTACAGTCAGTAGGGCAGTACTTACAGCTATGGCCTTGCAATTAGAAGGTCTTGTGTTTGACTCCCAGCTGCTGCTGTAGTGCTTTTGATGAAGGGCACTACTGACCATGATTTGCTCCACTAAAATGCACAAATGTATGAATTCATAAATATTTTTAAGTAACCTGGTTTACAAACACTAGCACTGTAAATTGCCCTGGACATAGGTGTCAGTGGTATAAAGATTCACAGTAGATGTTTAAAGCATTCTATTTTTAAGGTTTTATATAAAACTAGGTTTGTATTATATCAGTTTTATAAAGAGGTGCATTTAAAAGGTACAATAGAAGAACCACTTCTGGAACCTATTCTGTTTTCCCACTACTTTCCATGTATTCGTTGACTGATCCGGCCCATTTCAGTATGTCAACCACCAGGCACCATCTTTCCAGGTGATGGAAAAGTACACCACTGTGCCGTTTCAGATAATATAGATTGGAGAGGCGCTGACTACCCGCTCTCCAACAGCCCTCCCTCAGGTTACAGTGCGAATACTGTATGTGAGCATTTATTCCATTTCATACTTTGACTGCAAAACTACACATCTACCAATTGAGCTTGGAGCACAAAGAAAGGATTACTATTATTAATTTTAACATACTCTACTGGAAGATGGTTGCTCACTGCTATAATTTCCTTCTGGAACAGATCAGCAAAAGAAAAAAAAAAAAAAAAAAACATACAACAACCTTCTTGTCACCTACAAGAGAGGCAAAGATGAGAGCAGGGACTCTGGCCAGGAGAGAATTAACTGGGAGTCGTGTTTCAAGTACTTAAAAACAGGAGGAAAATTGCATGCTTCTGCTGATGGATAATGGCTGACTTTATTAAACTGATCTTTTCACAGGTATTGTGTAATGCAGTATTCTGCAAATGTCAAGTGAATCATCTTTTCGTTACTCCTTGCATAAAAAAGAGTAATTATTTGAAGCATTATTATGGGCTGTATTTTATTTAAACAAAAGAAATAATGAAATGTAAAATGTACATATCTTAAAGCCCTTATTAACATAATTGAATTTTGCCCTTTATTTGTATCTTAATTAAAAAAAAAGGTTCTGGGGCCTTTTTTTCCTGTTGTTACAGCACAACAATACTGACACTGACTTTGCTGTAAAATATTTTAACATTCTTGATTAAACTTTCATACTGATATGAATACTTTGCGGAAAATGCTATGTTTTTCTTTATGCAACCTAAATATAAGCAACAGGATTTAAAGAAATGGTGAGGGCAGAGAGAGAGAAAAACAGAGAGCGGAAAAACTGGATGAAACAAGGAGACGGGTAGATGGGTAATGGAGAGACCCAGGAGATGTAGAGGTGAATAAGTGACAGCAATGGAACATTATTATTAAGCCAGAAGGCAAGTTATATGCTTACATAAGCAAGTTTTCAGATTATTTACCCGTTTTTTTACTTGAGTACCTTCATCAGTGGCAGTGCAGCAGGAGTAGGATTCAAACCAGGGACCTTGAGATTATAAAGTAACAAAAACCAACCAACCAAGAACCTGCTGAAAAAAGTATATCTGGGTAGAGTTACAACCAGCTAGGAGAAAGAACAGTATTACCTTGAAAATGTGCTAAAATGCAACACAATAAAACGCCATTAATCTCTGAAGATTAAATTTTGTGAAAATAAATTTCATATATTTCTGTTATCATGAAGTTACAATGTACACCACATTGCAAATGTTTAGTTCATTTAAAATTTTTAAATATTTCACAAGAAATTCATAACACTAGTTCAAGTTCTGCAAGAGCCCTTCAAAAATACTCAAGGATGCTCAAAGAAACATCAGAATCAGTGTATTAAGGTGCTTTTTTGGTTGTATTGAATAAATATTTTGAAACAAATGTGTATCGTGTTACTGTATAATCCATTAAAATCATATTATTAGCTCATTTCTTGCCTGCAGAGCCCTATGCATGATTAAGTTTCAGCCCTGTGTACATTAGTGGATGATAGGAATAATGAGAACAACAGGAGAAAAAGGTTTTGAATCTGATCTTCAAGTACATTTTGGATGAAGGGCCTTGAGCACAGTCTCACTCATTAATCATGTTATAATCACTTCAACTGAAAGAGTGGAAAACCATGTCCATTCAATGTCTTTACAGCAGATATAACTTGAGGCTGCACTTTTTGTAATTATTCAGGAGGTCCATTTTATGGTTACATTTTCTGTATGCATTTGCCAGGTGCTTTACTCCAAAGCAGTGTACGACTGCATTTCACAAGAGACACATGCAATTACTGAATTACAGCTTGTTTGGTGAGATGGTGCACATACTCCTATAGAAATGGTATACAAATTTGAAAAGAGGTAGATAAAAGCTTCAGGTAGTGAAAAGGTAACTTAGGAATGTTTCAGGGACTGGGAAAGGAAATGGGTCCAAAAGAGATGAGCTTTGAGAACCTTGAATGCTGGATGGAATGCAGCGGTTCTGAGGAGTAGAAGGGTTTCGTTTCACCATATTGGGGCCAAAACTGAAAAGCGATGAGTTTCAGATTTTGTACAAATTGTGAATACAACAAATGTTCAGTTAGAGGTGGAGGACCGTTGAGTTATTATTGGTGTGTAGGAATGTATCAGGTGCTGCAAGTATCAGTGTGATACCTACAGAGCTCTACCAGTACAAATAGAAAGTTCTGAGTGCATCAAGCGTTTTGGGTTAGAACCCAGCAAACACAGCAAGCGCTGCAGTGATTGTTTCCGCACTGCATGCTATTTACTCCTCAAATCTCCGCACAGCTCTCTGGCTGGCTCTGTCACATACAGTAGAGTGCAGATGCCACACAAGGGACATGGCTTTCTGAAAAGGGGGAACGTTTCCTCCAGAAGGCATCTGGATGTCAGAAAAGATTTGGCAACACAAAGAGTGAAATAAGGAAAAGGACCAAGAGAGTACACAAAGAAGTCATGGGAGAAAACACCCAAGATAAGTCATGGTTTTGAAAGGCACACAGCATGTTCTCACCAATGGACATTGGCTTCGGTTTGATGTTTTTCTCCATTATTTTGTTTCCTTGTGTTTATCTGAGTATGTCTACAGGGAATCGGAGGAAGACTGTTTGTGCTGTTTGACATGACTTCTTACACTGCGCTGTAACAAAGGTTTTTGAGTTCTGCAACATCAATGCCAAAAAAACGGATAAATTAGAATATTTGTCCAATTCGCATTCAAACTTTAGATCTATTTTAACTCTGCTCGAAAATAACTGTCCCAATTAAAACACATTCTCACTTTCAATAAGGGGTTCAGTAGACAACTGGGGTTCAGTAGTCTAGATCCTACCTCTGCAACACAGGGTGCTTGGCAAAGCCAGGGGCACCACAGGGTAGATAGATAGACACACACACTGCAGGCAATTTAGAAAGCTACGTCTTCAGACACAATGAACGGGGATGGAACCGATGACTGACTGTACTCCAGGTGCTGTGAGATACATACACTACCTCAGTCAAAACAGTGCACTAAAAATAAACACATCTGCATTCTAGATGAAATGAAAATTTATTCTATTAGTACTATTAGTACTAATTATTAAGTATTAATCTATTAATACTTACTTAAACTGGGGGGTCTATCTGAAGGCATGTAGTAAATAACTGTTTCAAAAACTTCTGAACATTTTTATCATTGTTCTGTGCTAGACGGCCTGGCATCCCATCCTGGGTGTGTCCCCTCCCCCTCCAGCCTTATGCCCTGTGTTGCCGGGTTAGGCTCCGGCTCCCCACGACCCCATATGGGACAAGCGGTTCAGACAATGTGAGTGTGTGTGTGTGTGTGTGTTCTGTGCTAATACATCTTATGAATTATACAAAAGCAACACAACTTGTCAATTAGTGGGAAACTAATTAAATGATGGAGAGACCTCATTTTCCTCCCATCATTTTGACAAACAAGTACATTTTGTTGTCATCTGACACCTCTCAATACACACACAAACACACACACACACACAGTCTGAATCACTGAATCGTTCAGAGAGCACTGAATGATAAATGACAGGTAGGATCTTACCTGGCATCTCGGATGGAGACAAGAGAAACACTTTGGAGTTGGAGAGTGCCACAAGTGGGCGCTACTGAGGAATTCAGCCCCAGGGTTTTTTTCTTCAATAGCCGCAAATACAGCAATCAGTTTCTTTTTCTTCCGCCATCAATTGAATGCACCATATAAATTATCCTTCTTTCAGTCGAATCTCGAAACTGGCAGATAGCTCCTCGGGAGATAAGTTACTGCCGTGGATGAGAGGGTTATGTGAATCTTTCGTAGATATTTATAGCTGACACCAAACACTGGCAGCTTTATAGTTCTTTGTAAGAGCACTGTTGCCACTTCACACAGTGCAAATAATGGAGGCAAATAAGGCTTTTAGTAATCCACCGCACACTGCATTGTTATTGATTCTCGCCACTTGTGGTACAACAAACTAAGCTAATTCCAAAGCTGAACCCATCCCGATTTTCCTACGTACCAAAACAAAATTTAATTTTCTATTTAAATAGGAGCCTCCTTTTAAGTTCTGAACTGTCAAGAAAATGTGGTGTCGCGAGACATTCTGCTCTTGACAGTTATTTCTGCCTGACGCTACAAATAATTCTAGAATCTGTCGATTCTTTCAGCAACACTTACATTTTTTGTATTGCAACTGTGTCAGTTCTTATGGATCGTACAAGCGGAAGTTATGGTAATAATAATGTTTATTTGGCTCAGCACCCAGTTGTGGACACTCAGCGCCCAAGGTCAGACCACCCTTGTCTGAGCACTTAGCAAACTGTGTTCCTGACATTGACTTGTATTTGCCTTGCAGAGTGACGGCTGTTTTCCTTAGAAACACAGCTCTGATTAAGTCTGATAGCTTTGTGTGATTTTCAAGGGATGCCGCTGGCCTTTTCCAAGGCATATCAGATTATGCTTTCAAGCTAATGGGCTCTGTTTCTGTCTGGCTTCCTTGTGGACAGATGGTCTTCGCAGAACTCCATCCCCCTTTTTTAAAGAAGATTTATGTGGCCATTAGCTTGGGCTTCAGCCACTTCTGTGTGTGGAAGCATACAGCCGTAGCTCACATGTAACTTCCTTGCGTTGTGCAAATGCAGGAATGACGACCAGTGATGGCGAAAGCAGCTGCTTTTATGCTATTGACTTCCTTTACCAGCGTGCGCTGTGTCAATGCATATAAAATAAAATATAGCGGATCGTGCTTTCCTCGGATTCTGCTGCATAGGCTCGCCGTGCTCTTGCATGCTCTTGCTGAAGTGCGCATGATGAATAACTCAGATTAATCTTTATAAGTGCTGTCATGGGGGACATACACTGCAGTGTGTAGATCTAATTAAAGGTGTCCTTGTGGAATATAATTTTAGCTCCACACAAATTAATGTGAGCCAATGCATGCTTACGCATACATTACTGTACTTAATTACAATTACCACCAATCATAATAATAGCAATTAATGATGATCTGAATAATTGTCATAATAATAGTTATAATAATTTTATGAAGTTATTTGTGTACAATATACATGGACTAATTCTAATTTGACTTGTCAGTGAGGTCTCATGAATAATTGTGTTAGTAACAAAGGGCCAGCTGACAGTGATTTTTTACCCACATGTTAGCAGGGGCATTTTTAAATTATTTAGATTTATATCCAAAATCATGCATTTCTGCATGAATAAATAGCGCATTTGTACATTTCATTTGAGAAAAAAACTATAAATATGGTGATGCATATAATAATAAATATGTAAAGCTGTATTGAATGGAATTATCTGGTTCAAATTCAAAGCTTATTTGTCTTATTCTTTCAATTGTAAATTTGTTGATCTTCCTAATGTAAAATATGCATTTTCAGGAAGAATGTGTACTAGAATCACATGTGAGATTTATCTCATAAAGTGCTGCTTTTGGAAGATTTAATATGTCTGGATAATATGCTGTAATCATGTTAAAAACAGCATACCTGCAATGTGATTAAGTAACGATGAGTCATAATTGGGAGTTTTTCATGGAAGACACTTTGGAGTGTTCTGGAAAGGTGCTAAGTAGCAGCTTTGGCACAATTCTTATTTGCAGTCAATGAGAATAATACAGCATATTTACAGTATGCATACTTTGTCAAAATTCAGTAGGGTGCTGAGGTCAAAAGTGTCAGAGTATATTTATGTGTGGTGCCACCTGGATTAGAAGTGAATAGATTGTGAGGATTTTAGTTGTTTTCTCTGAACTGGTGCTCATCTGCATGGCAAGAAAGGGAAGTTCCCAACACCGTACACTTTATATTCGATTGTGCTTCTGCAGAAGGCTACAATAATTATTGGACTGGCTTGATCCAGGAGGGATCTGGGAATATCCTTCGTTTGTCTTCCTAAGGGCAGAAGAGTCTTCTGGGACACACAGAGAGAATGCAAAGATTTCTCTAATGCTCCAGCCTGAATGCTGAAACAACTCAAGGGTTTTACTCTTCACCATGAACCTTCTCTCATTTTAACAAACCACTCGAGATTTTTTTTTAATATCCGAAAAATTTCTGTTTCTCTAGTTTATAATAGTTACATAAACCATGTTTTTCAGTAAATCTGAGACAATAAGTTATCACCGGAACATTCTTTTCAAATTTTTATTCTTTACTGCATGACACATGTCACAGAGTGGAATACCATTTTAACCAGTTTAATCCTTCTCTTTCTTTTTATGCCGCACCACACCACAAGAACTGCTTAGAAATGTCATTTGCTTGCTGAAAATAATATTGAAACGTGACTGATCATAAGTGATCTCACAAAAGCATTCATCATTTTAATTACAGTACCATCAAAGTAAAATTATGGCAGATTACGACTAAAAAACTGCATCAGTCAGGTGGGTCCCAAGCATCCTGTTACTGCATAGTTAGGGGAATCACTTCATTTTTAATAAAAGAGAGGTGATTTGTTAAAATGTGAGAGTTCTGCAAAAGAGCTGATTACAAAACATTATGCTGAGACTACTAAAGTGGTCCAATGTAGAATAAAGCAATGTTTCATTGACAGAGGTATCGTGCATCTATACTTTTAGTAGTTTGACAAAGTATGTTTTATCATGATAATTCTTGAAACAATTAAATAATTAAAAAAAAAAAAAAAATGGAAGTGCATTTCAATTGTATAGAAGTGTCCGAAACTGAAACAAAAGAAGTACTAAATTAGTCCATCCATCCATCCATCCATCTTCCTCCGCTTTTATCCGGGGCCGGGTCGCGGGGGCAGCAGTCCGAGCAGAGTACTCCAGACCTCCCTCTCCCCGCACACCTCCTCCAGTTCCTCTGGGGGAACCCCAAGGCGTTCCCAGGCCAGCCGGGAGACATAGTCTCTCCAACGTGTCCTGGGTCTGCCCCGAGGCCTCCTCCCAGTGGGACAAGCCCGGAGCACCTCCCCAGGGAGGCGTCCAGGAGGCATCCGGAACAGATGCCCGAGCCACCTCAACTGGCTCCTCTCGATGCGGAGGAGCAGCGGCTCTACTCCGAGCTCCTCCCGGGTGACTGAGCTCCTCACCCTATCCCTAAGGGTGCGCCCAGCCACTCTGCGGAGGAAACTCATTTCTGCCGCTTGTATCCGCGATCTCATTCTTTCGGTCATGATCCAGAGTTCATGACCATAGGTGAGGGTAGGAAAGTAGATCGACCGGTAAATTGAGAGCTTCGCCTTACGACTCAGCTCCCTCTTCACCACAACAGACCGGTACAATGACCGCATTACTGCAGACGCCGCACCGATCCGTCTGTCGACCTGCCGCTCCATTTTTCCCTCACTCGTGAACAAGACCCCAAGATACTTAAACTCCTCCACTTGAGGGAGCAACTCCCCCCTAACCCGGAGGGAGCAATCCACCTTTTTCCGACTGAGAACCATGGCCTCGGATTTGGAGGTGCTGATTCTCATCCCCGCCGCTTCGCACTCGGCTGCAAACCTCCCCAGTGCACGCTGCAAGTCTTGACTTGATGAAGCCAACAGGACCACATCGTCCGCAAAAAGCAGAGACGAGATCTCGCGGCCACCAAAACAGACACCCTCCGTTCCCTGACTGCGCCTAGAAATTCTGTCCATAAAAATAATGAACAGAATCGGTGACAAAGGGCAGCCCTGGCGGAGTCCAACATGCACCGGGAACAGGTCTGACTTACTGCCGGCAATGCGAACCAAGCTCCTGCTCCGGTCATACAGGGAACGAACAGCCCGTAGCAACGAGCCCCGAACCCCATAATCCCGAAGCACCCCCCACAGGATGCCACGAGGGACACGGTCGAATGCCTTCTCCAGGTCCACAAAACACATATGGACTGGTTGGGCAAACTCCCACGAACCCTCCAACACCCTAGTGAGGGTATAGAGCTGGTCCAGTGTTCCACGGCCAGGGCGAAAACCGCATTGCTCCTCCTGGATCCGAGGTTCGACTATCGGTCGGATTCTCCTTTCCAGTACCCTGGCATAGACTTTCCCAGGGAGGCTAAGGAGTGTGATCCCCCTGTAGTTGGAACACAATCTCCGGTCCCCCTTCTTAAAAAGAGGGACCACCACCCCGGTCTGCCAGTCCAGAGGCACCGTTCCCGAACTCCACGCGATGCTGCAGAGGCGTGTCAGCCAAGACAGCCCCACAACATCCAGAGACTTGAGAAACTCGGGGCGGATCTCATCCACCCCCGGAGCCTTGCCACCGAGGAGTTTTTTGACTACCTCAGCAACTTCAGCCAGGGTAATGGACGAGTCCCCCTCCGAGTCCCCAGCCTCAGCTTCCTCTACGGAAGGCGTGTCGGAGGGATTGAGGAGATCCTCAAAGTACTCCTTCCACCGCCCGAGAACATCCTCAGCTGAGGTCAGCAGCGCACCACTTCCACTGTAAACAGTGTTCGTGGAACACCGCTTCCCCCCTCTGAGTCGCCGGACGGTTTGCCAGAATCTCTTTGAGGCCGACCGAAAGTCTTCCTCCATCGCCTCACCGAACTCCTCCCAAGCCCGAGTTTTTGCCGCGGCGACTGCCAGAGCCGCGCTCCGTTTGGCCCGTCGGTACCCGTCAGCTGCTTCAGGAGTCCCATGAGCCAGCCAGGCCCGATAGAACTCCTTCTTCAGCTTGACGGCATCCCTTACTTCCGGTGTCCACCACCGTGTTCGGGGATTGCCGCCGCGACAGGCACCGGAGACCTTATGGCCGCAGCTCCGAACAGCCGCACCGACAATGGAGGAGCGGAACATAGTCCATTCAGACTCAATGTCCCCCACCTCCCTCGGGACCTGGTTGAAGCTCTGTCGGAGGTGGGAGTTGAAGACCTCTCTGACAGGGGCCTCCGCCAAACGTTCCCAACAGACCCTCACTATGCGTTTGGGCCTGCCAGGTCTGTCCAGCTTTTTCCCCCGCCATCGAATCCAACTCACCACCAGGTGGTGATCAGTTGACAGCTCAGCCCCTCTCTTCACCCGAGTGTCCAAGACATATGGCCGAAGGTCAGAAGAAACGACTACAAAGTCGATCATCGACCTCCGACCTAGGGTGTCCTGGTGCCAAGTGCACTGGTGGACACCCTTATGCATGAACATGGTGTTCGTTATGGATAAACCGCGACTAGCACAGAAATCCAATAACAACTCACCGCTCGGGTTCAGATCAGGGAGGCCGTTCCTCCCAATCACGCCCCTCCAGGTATCACTGTCGCTGCCCACGTGGGCGTTAAAGTCCCCCAGTAGAACGACAGAGTCCCCAGTGGGAGCGCTTTCCAGCACGCCCCCCAGGGACTCTAAAAAGGCCGGGTACTCTACACTGCCGCTAGGCGCATAAGCACAAACGACAGTGAGAGACCGTTCCCTGACCCGAAGGCGTAGGGAGATGACCCTCTCATTCACCGGGGTAGACTCCAACACATGGCGGCTGAACTGGGGGGCTATTAATAAGCCCACACCAGCCCGCCGCCTCTCACCTTGGGCAACGCCAGAATAGTGGAGAGTCCACCCTCGATCGAGTAGAGTGGTTCCAGAACCCAAGCTGTGAGTGGAAGTGAGCCCGACTATATCTAGACGGTATCTCTCAACTTCCCGCACCAGCTCAGGCTCCTTCCCCGCCAGTGAGGTGACATTCCAAGTCCCAAAAACCAGAGTTGGCGCCCGAGGTTTGGGTCGGCCGGGCACTCGGCCCCGACCACCGCCCAAATCACAACGCACCGGCCCCTTATGGTTTCTCCGGCAGGTGGTGAGCCCACCGAAGAGCGGCTCCACGTTGTGGCTTCGGGCTGAGCCCGGCCAGGCCCCGTGGGCATAGACCTGGCCACCAGGCGCTCGCATGCGAGCCCCCCCCCCAGGCCTGGCTCCAGGGTGGGGCCCCGGTGACCCCATACCGGGCGGGGTAAACGGACGCCTTGATTTTTTTGTCATAAGGGGTTTTTGAACCGCGCTTTGTCTCGTCTGTCATCCAGGACCTGTCTGCCATGGGAGACCCTACCAGGGGCATGTAGCCCCAGACAACATAGCTCCTGGACTCATTCAGGCACTCAAACCCCTCCACCACGATAAGGTGGCGGTTCACGGAGGAGTACTAAATTAGTGTTAAAATATATTGAAATCGCATATGATAAGAGTGCATGCACAATAGTTAAAATGAAAACTAAACAAATTCTCTTAGGATAAAACCAAAACACATTTGTCTCACCATTAATTGTTGCGATATCAGAGGGTCAGGAGTGTATTGGCTAAAAACAACACATTTTGGATAAACAATAAAATTAAGTGTTTATTTAACAGCAATATTGTCTAATCAATGATGTAAAAATGTGAATGAATAAAGAGATGAATGAATAAAAATGCACTGTGGAGAATGTTGTCGAAGAATTACCTCAATGAACTGAATTATTGGGTTAATGGTTCTGCTAGGTGTTTAATAATGTGCACTATGTGTAATAATAATAATAATAATAATAATAATAATAATAATAATAATAATAATAATCTTTTCGCTGAGTGCTTTATGAGTACAATCATTATACTCTGATCTTGAACATGATTCTTTTCAAAAATATTGTTGATCTCAGTGCAATGTCACCTCTGTTTGATTTTAATTCTTACAACGGTGGAGATTTCGGACAGTGGATGCAAAGGAGGACAAAGACCTGTGTTACCAGTGTAAGGAGGCCTACACTTCCTATGGGCAAAACTCTTGACTGTTTCAAATCACATTCTTTAGATAAATGCTTGCCATAGATGCCAATGTTAGATAAATCCTTTAACATCACATGCAACGCAATATCTCCAAAATGCATCTGTCTAGCACAAATCCATTTTCCAATAGCTGACTTCAGCAACCCTTCAGAACAACTGTCAATATTGTGCTTCCTCGTCTTTGCCAGCACCGTGCTCTCACATTACTTGCAAATTAATTTACCGTCCCGCCTGCAATCCTCTTTGAATTTGACATTGTGCGACCGCTCAAGTACTGTCATTTTGACTGCAATTCATTCCTCAGTGTCTGAATTTTTTTATGGAGACTATTTTGGGACATTCTCAATTCTCTCTGCTTGTTTATCTCATTCAGGCTTGTGGTCACCTCTGTTTGCTGAGATGTAACGTGTTTATAGTCATAATAATTGGCCTAATGATGGATGGGGTGATACTTGATGCCAGCCTACTAAAACTGAACGAGGCATCATGTTAAACATTGTTAACACCCTGATAAAATCCCAGTAGAGTATTGTAAGTGAAGACTGAAGTGGACATGATATATAATAAGATTACTGAACCAAGAAAAAAAAAAAAAAAAAAAAACTATTTACTAAACCTAGATACTACTCTTATGTTATAGTATATTTAATATTCTATTCTCACTATAATTTGACTGGTAAGTAGGTGTCATAGTGGTTATACTTACATTTTACTTCTATTCTTTTAGGAGACATATTCTTTAAAGTAATTTACAACTTGTTAAAGCCCTCAGCTTCCACTAAGGGTTTGGACCTGGTTTTGAATCCATCTTCCTGCTGCTTAATCAAAGTACTCACAAAAGACACTCTGAACTGCATGAGTATGTATAGGTAAATAATTGTTTTTAGCTTGGTGTGCAGGCCAAACATTGTAAGTCACCTTGGAGGAAAGTGTTGACTAAATGAATAAATCATAATGAAGTGGTCTACAGAGGTTGAGTTTCTGGACCTCTGTATGTAATTAATGATGCTCCCCTGGTCTAATTTAAGATTCAAATGAGTTGGGCGACTTCTCCATTTCTAAGTAGTTTTTTTGACAAATGAAAATTATTCTTAATTGCATTTGTTGTACTGTACCTTTAAGAGATTGACACTTCTCATGTCTACACTGTTTTGAAGTACATAGACCTGACTTTAAATTGTACTAAATTTTTGCAGAAAAAAGTGTACTTTTTTGTATTTTAATTATTTTTACTTGAATATATTTTATTTTGCACTTCAGATCCTCTTGCGTGCAAAGATGCAATTGAACAGAGTAATGAGGCACATGAGAAATTACAGTATATTGATCCTCACTGTAGTTTTTACTACAAGCAACTGGTAGCATTGAACAGAATTAATAGTTGCACTTCTTTTCTCTTCTTTTTTATCCTTCAAGGGTGCATTTCTGATGACTGTGGAAAATGTTGTACCTGGGAACTTTCTGAGAAGGGTGCAAAATCCATACGCCCGTAGCAAAACCTTCATCATTCACATTCCTCACCGCAGTCCCCTTGGTCTTTAGGGCTCAATCCATCCCCCACCGCCTTCAGCTGAGCGGGACAGAAAATCCAATAAACCTGGGATTCAGATTTCCAGCAGCCCCTCATCCCCTCCTCCACCCCAGCATAGACCCAGCCCTCTCCAAACCCGGCTCTGCTGGAGCCTGTCAGTGGTGATTCGCTGATAATATGCGCCCTTTGTGTTTGTCTTTAAGCTTAACTCTCATTTTCATCTCAAATCCCACATAAACTCTGCCAAAGGGGCAATCAATCAAAGGAGATCCCTCCACTCCAACGCATGTCCTCACAGCAGGACGGTTGTTAGCTAAAGAGTTTGGAAATCCTAACCCCAATTAAAGATTTGTTCGGCCTCACCAGACACTCCATGCATGTAGACGCAAGCAAGGCTCCTCTTCTTTAGTCTTGACTGGTGGCCCCTGTTACTCCCAGAAAACAGTATCTGTACCATTCCTAGTGTGTGTGTCACTTTAGGTGTGAGGTTCAGACACATTTAGTAAATCATACACATTGAGATGAAAATAAACGTTTAACTGAGGCTGAAAGTAGTGCTGTGGTTAGAATGATCATCTTGCAGGAAAAGGGCATGGGTTTGAATTCCTGCTTCTGCTCCCCTGACCAAGGCATTTGCCTTACAGTAATTGCCTGAGTTAACCAAGTTTCCTGCTGCACGAATGGGTAAATAACTGTAAATAATGGTAAAGCACTTGAATCTTGGTCAAAAGTATCAATCAAATAAAAAATGTAAACAAAGAGGTATATTGTTGATAACTGGAATTATGATAAAACTGATGTAAAATCAGTTCTAGTTTGTTTTCCACAAATCTTGTTTTCTGCAAACCAACATCAAAATGATATTAATGTCAGAGGAAGCTGTTGGATAAATGAATAAATCATAATAATTTTATTTAAGTGCTTTTGTCGTATATTACATTGTGACACGTTTTGGGTGGCATGGTGACACAGCAAGTAGCGCTGCTATCTTACAGCACCTGGGTGGTGCGAGAGGCCGGGGTTCAATCCCTGCTCAGTCTGTGTGGAATTTGCATGTTCTCCCCATCTCCCCATGGCTTTCCACCCACAGTCCAAAGACGTGCGTTCAAGTTCCCCATAGTGTGTGAGTGACAGTGAGTGTGTGTTCCAGTGAGCCATTGGAAGTAGTGTCTCTAGCAGTGTAAGTCACCTTGGTGAGCAAGGTGTGTGTGTTCTGATAACACTACATGGAGTTCATTGGAAGTTGCTTTGGAGAGACCTGTCTGCTAAATAATGTGAATGTTTTGTGTGGTATACTTCATCATAGAGGATGGTTATATAATTGATTAAAAAATTGTGGTTAATAAAATATTGTAAATTTGAAGCGTTAAGGTCACAATTCTTGCACCAAAGTTCTAAATGAGTGGAATGGTGGTGCAGTGGGTAGTACTACTGTGTCACAGTGCCCATACTGTTTGGGCAAGGGTTAAAGTCCCTCTCCATCCGTGGGGAGTTTGCATATTATTCCTGTGTTTGTGTGGGTTCAGTTGAGCTGCTCTGGTTTCCTCCCACACTCTGAAGAAATGTGTTTCAACTGAGTTGGTGACTTTAAATTGTCCTTAGCTTCTGTGCCAGTCGGTCCACTGCAATGGACTGCTGGTATGCCCAGGGTGCACCCTTGACTAACCTTGCATCATAGACTTCTGGGGTGCATTCTGCACCACCATGACCCAGACATAAACGAATAGCTAGTGGTAGTGAGTAAATTCTAACTAAAGGTAATTACAGTAACAAAGTCTGGCAAGTTAAATAGTCACAATGAGATTTATTATAATTATTCTATATATCAAGGACAGGTTTGTACTAACAGGGCCTAATTTCGTAGCTTTCAGTATTTTCTGTCAAAGAATAATTTATCAAAGATTTCGAAAAGGTCCCATGCCCCGATACTCGTAAAGGTAATTTTTAGAAGATAATTAGGCAAAAAGGTTCAGAAAGGAACTTTTGTGAATATACCTAACTATTAAACCATGTCAAGTGAAACCTGCTGAGGGCCGGGGAGACTCCCAGGCTGGGCTCCTGACAGATATTAGCTGGAAGAACTAATGTGATTAACTGTTGAGGCCCTTGATTAGCTCTGCTTTTGACAAGACCATTTTGATCGTGTCAGGGCGACGCTTCCTCTGGGATTAACTCCAAAACACAGGTGAACCACACGGGCAAACATGGCTCGTAATGGGTCGTCACATAGGAAGCCATTAATTGCCTGAAAAGCAGGCGAAAAGCAAACGCTCCAGGAGCTCTGTCGATGACATTCAAATCCCCGGTAACAAAGAGGCAGAGTATTTCACGGGTATTACAGCGGGGGTCGGTTAAAATTCAACACACTGACTGTGACAGAATATGACGATATGCAATGCGATTCGGAATAGTAATGCTGAGCACCAGAACCCGACGTGTGTCATCTGCCAGGCATCATCCAGTAAGAACACTTGAGCACTTGTGTTAAAACTGGGATACAAAAGTTACGTAAAAAAAAAAAAAAAAATCATTACTCATCAATACACGTTAAAAGGCAAACAAAATTAATATAGTTTTTTCTAACCAAGAACTGCTGAAGGTAAACTATTGGATCCTAATTAAGGCACTAAGTTAATTAGATTTTGTTGTAGTCAAAGTCAAGTTTAAGGTGAAAAACAAGCAAGACATATATTGGAGATATAATGCATTAGGCATAAAAGAGCTCGGGCATGAAAAGTTATTCAGTGCATCCAGGCTGCCATTTTAATTAACTCAGTTAAGGAGGAATCACAGATTTTCGTAATATTTAAGTGTGCCAGTTTTCTGTCATGCTGAAAATCTGATGTGAAATTTATGTATAGCTCATAAACAGATAAGTCAGTCAGTACGAGAGCCAGTGTAAAGAGCAACAAAGCCAAAAAAATGAACATGTTTTTAGCGGTTTTTATGGCACATAATTTAAGACCACAGGAATCCTGACTATGGTGTTATGAGGCCTTCACATCACATTTTTGTGGATGAAGGGGAAAAAAAAAAAAACAACTCTTAGTTTGGCAGTTAGATGAGATGTGTGACTTCAAAAGAGTAAAGTAGAAATGTACAGCCAGCTTTGTACTCCAGTCTTTGCAACCTTAAAATAATGAAATCAAATATTAAATCATGAACGCAGAAAGACTGATAAAGATTAACTTGAACCAAGAAAAAAATGTTTTGCAAATGAACCAGCCAGTTACAAATATTTGGAAAGAGATGAGTAACAGCTGCAGAATATGATTGTCCAGAAAACAGGGAAGAAAATCATTCATTTTCATAATTTACATTTTAAATGACAGATGTACATCATAATATGAATCATGAGTCTTTTTGCAGTCTGCGCATAATATTTGACTAATATTTGTATAACTGTTTTTCAAATGAAATAGTGCGATAATAATAATAATAATAATAATAATAATAATAATAATAATAATAATACATTTAAATTTATTCATTTAGCAGATGCTTTTGTCCAAAGCGACATACATCTCAGCAAAAGTACAATTTATTCATTACGTTAAAAGAAGGAGACATAGCTGCAGACATGAAAGTCTCAAGCAAACCTAATTTGTTCCCTACCACTTGCTGCACCGAGGTTCAATAATAATAATAATAATAATAATAATAATAATAATAATAATAATGTTTATCTTAAATTGGAGTACAGCTTCTCACATGGCAAGCAATCCTCTCCAACAATCTCTGTGGTTTGGGATTGTCCTATGGAATGATATGTTGAATAAATAATAATGTTCATTAATGATAAATATTTGAGCTGTTTATCCATCTCCTTTTGGTGGAAACCCAGGAGAGCCTTTTTTTTTCAAAACCGTTTAGACTTTCATATATGGGAGGATGATACAGCTGGGCCTAAGGGGGTTCAGGCAGCAGTCACATCACAGCAGGAGTTCATCTGCTCATCTGCTCATATATGAAGGTCCTTCTTTCATGCTATGAGTGTTGATTCGTTTTTAAGTATGTTAATACGTGGCAAATTGTTTGGACTGTTCTTAAGTATTAATAATTAGTTTTTCCTCATATTTAACTGAGGCAAGCTTTTTGTGCTCTATTTCTGCACTTGAAGATAATCTTAATATATATAATGAGATTTTGTGAGGGTTCACACCTTAGAGAAGAAAATGACCCAAAATCTGGTACCATTGCTGCCTTTTTACTCTTACTGCATTGTTACATTTAATGGACGATTATTTCAGCTGAAAAATGCACAATGCAAAGTTACTGAATGTTTGTCATGTCTTTTTTATTATGACCACAAAGAAGCCTGTACATTATCTACACGGATTTTCATATGCTAATATCTCAGTTTTTCACTTTACAGACAATCAAAACTTTTCCTTGCTGCCATTTAAACAAACACACACACCATCTGAACCGCTTGTCCCATACGGGGTCGCGGGGAGCCGGAGCCTAACCCGGCAACCCAGGGCATAAGGGACACACCCAGGACAGGACACCAGTCTGTTGCAAGGTACCCCAAGCAGGACTCGAACCTCAGACCCACCGGAGAGCAGGACCCGGTCCAACCCACTGTGCCACCACACCCCGTGTACCATTTAAGCATGGGAAAAAAAAAAAAAAACTAATTCAGGATTACCAGGACTCACAGTGTCCTCTCTGGGGTGTACTCTGCCTTACCCTGTACTTCTGGGACAGGGTCTGCACCACTACAACCTTGCATTGAATAAGCAGTAATCACTGATGGGTGCATGGGTGGATGGATGGATTACCAAGATTAATTTTTATTTATTCAGTATTTAATACTCAAGAATATATTTTAAATACTTATTCTTGCGACGGACTGGCGTCCCCTTCCCCTCCGGCCTTACGCCCTGAGTTGCCGGGTTGGCTCCGGTTCCCCGTGACCCCGTATGGGACAAGCGGTTCAGAAAGTGTGTGTGTATGTGTGTGTGTGTACTTATTCTTGCAGCATACAGTTTGCAAAGTTGCCTCTTTAATGCCAGCATGTAAGCAGAGAATTTTTAAAAGACAGGTTTTTCTCAATATATTAAACTAATCTGTTCCTGAAAACAGTGCAGAAATCAAATTTTTACATACCTAAAGTGTATTATGCATTGTTTTAAATGTGAATTATAATAATGCCTTCCCAGCCTCTCTGACAGCCCCAAACCAGTTTCCCAAAGGTACTTACATACCTACCCACCTCGATCATGTCGTTGAATGTGTCATATAACAGAAAACGGAAAACACAAGCTTTATGCTTTAACACAACCACTTACACACAGACAGACACACCCAAAGCTGTAGAACAGACAGACCAAGGTGTCCAACAATTCCCCACCACTTCCCAAAACGGTTGGCCACTCAATTATGTACACACACAATGGCAGCACTGCATTATGGGACAGCCACAGCTCACCCTCATCACTGCTATAGTAACCAGAAACCCATGAGTTCAGCATGATATAAAACACTTCATGATTATTAAACACTTAATGAAGTCATTGCTGGATATGTTTCAAGGCTGTACATTTCCTTTCCTTGTATTTTCATTTCCATTTATTTGTTCAGCAGTTGAGCTTAGAGCTGCTGCCTTTGGATTTGAAAGTAATCGGTTCACATCTCATCTGCTGTTGTAGTACCCTTGAGTGAGTTACTTACTGTAAATGTTCCAGCAAGATTACCCAGCTGTAAATGGGGTAAACAGTTGTAGGTAGCTTAACATTGTAAGTTGCTTTGAAAACATGTACATTTATTTACTTAGCAGACACTTTTCTCCAAAGCAACTCACAGTGGATACTATGTAGGGTTACCAGTCCAGACACCTTATTCACCAAGGTGACTTACACTGCTAGATGCACTACTCGCAATGGGTCACTCATCCATGCATCAGTGGAACACACTATCTGTCACTCACACACTAGGGGTGAACCTGAACAGCATGTCTTTGGAGTGTGGGAGGAAACCAGAGCACCCATTGGAAACCCACACAGACAGAAGGAGAACATGCAAACTCCACACAGACTGAGCAGGGATTGAACCCACATTCTCTCACACCACTCGGGTGCTGTGAGACAACAGCACTACTCACTGTGACACCATGCCGCCCAAAACCACAAAAGTTAAACAAATAACTGTAAATGATACACCTAATATGGCTGAGAGGCTTCATTGTAGTAACTGCTCTTGTTTCACTTGCAGCACAGGTGACTTTGAAATTTTTTGGACACCCTCCTGATATACTTCATTATACAGATTTTTTTTGTTGAGGAAATCAAAAATTGGGTATTAAGCACCAAGAGTTGTAATACTGAAATTCTGGATAAAGACAGTATGTAAATTGAGGGATGCATGTACTTTAAATATGTGACAATTTTCATTTTTTTTTTTTTTGCATCTCAGTGTACAGTGTCAAAAATTTCTTATTTAAAAAAAAAAAAAACTCTAGCCCTTACAGATGCAGAGAATGCAAACAAAAACACACTCACAGTCACATACACACACAGAGCTGAAAATACAATTTAGGTTTATCTGGCTGCGTTTAAGTAATGAACTTCAGGAGATGGAATTACTGGAGGCAGGTGGCAGGAAGCAATTTCAATAAGTAATGGATGCCATTCTCGCCCAAACTTCTGGCCCTTGAAAGTAATCAGTTTTGAGAGGCTCTGGAGAACCCCCAAACACAGATAGTCCTCACAACTCGTGGGGCAGGCATTAACCCCGGCGACCAAAGAACGTCGTATTGAAGCCGGACTGAGTAGCTGTCAATTTCCACCCGGGCCAACGGGGCAGTGGCCTCAGTCCCGAGGCCTGATTATAATCTGCGTAATGAAAAGAGCGAAGTGTATCATGCAATCCTCCGAACAACAATATAGTATAACTCAACAGCAGCATCTGTTGCCTTCTGAGCAGCTTTGATGGAACGTGGCAGTTCCAGAACATGTGGAAATTATGCAGTTTGTAATTACATGGCACTTTTTTTTTTTTGGAGAAGTGAAAATGAAAGGGAATGGATAAGGCTGTCTGAGCTGTTTAGAGTTAAGATTGTTTAAGCATCCAGGAAGCTGCAGCAAAATTGCTTCACAAAAGTATCTAGCTGCTGTACAAATATGTCTAATGGGATCTGCAAGTGATCAGCGGAAAGGAAGTCAAAAGCATTTATAATCGCAACAACTGAGAAAGTGCATCTAGAAGGACTGAAATACATTGGGCAGCAACACAGATAATTACAACTCCACACTATAATGAAATAATAAGCAATTTCAGTAAGTCATTCTAGTTTATTTTTCCTTCTGTTTCCTATTTCTCCTGTTACTTCCTGTTCGCTGAAGGAATTCTGTTACTTTGTAAAATCACTTTTTGTATAAAAGTCTTTAATGGAGTGTTTAATAGCACCTGACTCTTCTCTTAACTGTAATTAGATCAATAAATTTAATTTGGGGTCACAAAGGTCAAATACTCCATACCACACATTTTTACCAGCTCCTTGCTGCCTTTGTATTAAATTCAAAGAAACAAACAGACGAACAAACAAACGAACAAACAAACAAAGCAAGCTTCAGTTAATTTGTCGTAGCAACTGACAGAAAATTTACAAACAGACACATTGTGAACACATCAGTATTACTGGCTAATTAGAACACCATCACCCTTAGTTATCTTAATGTGAAGTGTCATTTAAAAAGACAGTTTCTCATCTTTTTTTTTTCTGCTGGAATTTTGTATTGAACACAGACTCATGGAATTACACTTTTTTTTCTAAAAAAACTGAACAGCAGTGGAAGGCCCTTCTCATACAGAAACAGTTAAAATGTTGCTGTAGAACATGACCGAGACATGTCAGCGACACTAGGTGAATTGTCAAGCTTGGGTCTAATTAAAAAAGGGATAAAAGAAAAAAGAAATGGACAAGGCCTGTATAATAATTTCATTTCGGCCTGTCCTGAGATACTTCTATTGAGATAAAGGCAGGACTTTCTCCTTTGACGCCCATATCTCTGTGTTTTTCTTTTAAAATCTCCCATTAGGCTCAAGCTGATTTTTTTTTTAAAGACCATCAGGGTATTAGTCACAGTTTGAATACCAGGGATCTCATTTTTATCTAGGACAGATAAAGTAGAAGGAGATTATTACTTTCTCTTTTTTTTCATTTTTTCTCATTCTAGAAATTGAGATCTGGGCATATGTTACTAATAATAATAATAATAATAATAATAATAAGAATAAATTCTACATAATTTATATGGTATATTCTATAGTTTGCTTTACAGCAAATCTTTACATTTCACAGATAAATACATTAATTCTCCACTATGTATTTGCATTTTTTTCTTCAATATAGTAAGACAAATTTGTTAACTGCAATTACAATGTTACTAGCCACAGTTTGCAACTGCACATAGCTGTATAAAAACAGTTTTGTACATGAAATAAATTCAAAATACAAGCAGATTCTAGTATTAATGAGGTTCTCATCACAGGAAAATAATCTTGTAACCCTTTTCAGCGTATTTTTCCATTTACATTGCATTACATCTGTTTCACATGAAAAGGGTGTATGTGTTATGCTCTATAAGAATTACACAAAATACACAAAGGAAGTACAATACAAATATTGTATACACTGCATTAGTCTTTTGCTAGAATGACAACAACTCAGACTTGTAGGAAGACTTACCTTAACATATACTCACCTGTATCACTGAGCAGCTGTGCTGCAATCTTATTAAAACATTTAATGTATTTACTGGCAGATGCTATATTGTTAAACATATTTTTCTTAGTTTCAGTGTGGAACAAAATGGATAAATGTGATAAAAATTCCATATTTCATATACATAACTATGGATTCTATTTGAAGAAACAAAAAAACTGACATTGCCACACACACACACACACACACACACACATTTTCAGAACCGCTTGTCCCATACGGGGTCACGGGGAACCGGAGCCTACCCGGGAACACAGGGGTGTAAGGCCGGAGGGGGAGGGAACACACCCAGGACGGGACGCCAGTCCGTCGCAAGGCACCCTAAGCGGGACTTGAACCCTAGACCCACCGGACAGCAGGACTGTGGTCCAACCCACTGCGCCACCGCACCCCCCCTCCTGACATTGCCATTTATTCCTAATTTTCCCATTATCCCAAAACTTGATCTGACAGATATAAATCTGTGATTTTCTGTCTCACTCAGAACTGCTAAATTTCCTTCCATATTCAAGAAGAGCCTCAAAACTCAACTATTTTGAACTTGCTTCTTCCCTGATCTCTTAAGTGCCCAATAGAAATGTAACAAAAATGAAAAATAAAATAGGCCTATTTGTAGTTACTTTTGTAATTGATACAGACTAATATGGTGATATGTGAGAAATTGTGCTCAAGGATTACAGAATGTCTACATCTAAATCTGTAGTTTTGTTGATGTGATGCACTCTTTGTGTTTCTCTCTGAGATTTGTGTTTTTCTCCCTCATTCTGGAGAAAAGCATCTACTAAATGAATAGATGTAAATGTAAATGTGATTAAGACAATCCTTTTAACACTTTGGGTTTTAAATGTTTTACCAAAACAACAGCTGAAGTGATGACACCGAATCAAAACATAGAGAATTTATAATTATCTCTACATAATAGGCTGTATGCAATACTATGAGGATCCAGTGTTCTTCTGAATAAAAATTTGAGCTGCATTGTTGTAGGTTATTGTTGACCATAAATTATTGCAATTTTCACTTGGCTGAAGTATAGCTGTGTGCAAAAACCCAGATGTGCAGCCATAAAAACTGTACTGTATGTGGAGATGTGGCATAAGTGATGGACCAAAACATTATTTTCGTATTTGAATCGTTCATGACCCCCCCACTAGTGGAGCACCCTCAAAGCAAGCAAGTGAGCAAGTTTCACAAGGAACTACCATCAGAGCTGACATGCTGCTTCTGAAGCGTGTGTGTCACTGATATTCTGCTTTCAGAGTACCTATCTCCTTTGGAAGTTTCCGGAAACCAGATGTAGGGCTCAATTCTGTATCCCCATCGAGCCCCAAATCCCTTCTCAGGGCTGGATTTCACTCACGCTTAGCCTCTTCCTTATTTCTTTATCTTACAAGAGATCAGTTTGTGAATGCAGAACTCTGAAAAGTTGAGAAATATTTCATCTGGGACAAGAAAGTCCAATTCACAAGCTGATGTGGGATCATTTTGGTATCAAGTAGAAATTTACAGACTAAATTAATACAAAATAAATAACATTCAGCATCAGAACAACAATAATATAAGGATAGGCTGCAGACTGACACCATTCCTAATGAAAAGTATTTTTTATTTAAGTTATGACTTCCACTACCGATGCCATAATGTAAAAGTATACTTTCTATAATATACTTTATAATATTCTAAAATATACAGGCATATTTTTCGATCAGCGAGTAATGATGAACTACGTATCACAAGCGACACTAAATTTATTGCAAAGTCCTAAAACCAAACCAGAAAGGGTTTTGTAAAAAGAAATAAATAATACGACCTTATGAGCGGTCGACACTTTACAGATGGCTTTATATCATACGCTGCTTTGAAGAAAAGGATCATATTATCTTAACTACAACTATTTACCCATTAATTCAGTTGGTTAATTTATACTAGAGCAATTTCAGGGTAAGTTCCTTTCTCAAGAGTACTACAGAAAGATTTGCACTTAGCACCTTTTGGATCCAAAGGTGGCGGTGCTAACCACTATGTTACCAGCTGCACCATAGTAACCCATACTCAACTGTAAACCGTATTGCTGTTCTTTACCTCCTATTTTTCTTTTGGGCTAGGCAGTACATTTGTGCCAGGTACACATAGTACAGGTACATCTGAGAATCTGGGCTAATTGCAGATGGATATGATACAGTAAGAGGCCTTATAAATAGATAAAGTGGTTAAGTACAGAGTCACTTCTTTGCAGTTGGCAAGACCTCCTTGCTGAGTTCAGGTTCAGCATTTGACTGGGTTCTCTTGTTTGCTGCTTCGAAAATTGTTATTCCATTCAGCATGAGCGACACTTATGGTTATTCCACTTATTTATTTTTTTATTTTATTTTCAGATGACGTTTCCAGTAATCAGGTAATAGGACATAGTTTCAGCAAAGTTGTCTTGGAGCTCGGAGGTGTTCTGGAAGCAACACCGAACTTGGGGAAAAAAGGAGACAGCACATGCTGATCTCCACATCTAATTGAAGAAAATTGCTTTGAAGGATTTTGACAGAACAGAAAATGGGCCAATTAGGCACCCAGATCCTATCCGTCTGTAATGTATAATTGCCTCCCATGTCATTTTGCTGACAGTGACTTGAGCTTGACTACAGAACATTTAAATGCATTCAGTATATTCATTTCTTTTTTCATTTTTTTGTTGATTTTTTGTGTGGGGTGGGGTAGGGTGGGGTAGGGTGGGGTAGGGTGGGGTGGAAGGGGTAGTATACAACACTAGCAAAGCATAAATACTTTTCAGAAAGAGAACAATTTCACAGTTCAAAGACATCTAACTTTATTTAGTGGATGCACTCTATGGATGCAAAAAAAGATTACACAATGGGTTGAATTTCACATCTTGGAAAAAAGACGATACACCACCTGTGTGCACACAATGCTATACAAATGCAGTAGTAACTTGAGAGTCAAGACCTGACATGTATTCAATGTACCAGTGACAAATCTTGTCTTAAATCCTTCATTTGCTCCAGTGTATTTTGATGTAACTGAAAGCAGTTAACTATTCTTAACTTGATGTAATAAGGAATAAAGCTGGCATAATTGCGGCTAAATGAATTGATTATGTATTAATTATGTATCAGCAATTACAAATGGATTATTTTGACAATGTATTTATTGTTTTCCTTGAACAACACAGGCATTAGACCCAAGACATTTAAGCTACTTTGTTTCCTGGTATATAAAGCAAGCAATGTTTCCTTCATTAATCCACTGTACTGAAGTGATGTGATATGATGTTCATGACAAAGTAAATGGAAAAACTGTACAAGGTAACTCCATGACATTGGCTTTGGAACTGATTGACCGAAGAGTAAATTACAAAGAAAAGACATTTTAAATTAAAACACTTATTGATTGCCAAAGTTTCACACGGAGAGCACCATAAAATGCATGACATTGATTCTTTTGAAAGACAGCAAGACTGTATTTTCCCCTTTGCAGCAGACCGCTGCGTCCTTTCATCTTCTCCTGGTGTGCTTTTCTTCAGCGACCGGGAGTGTTCGGTCAAGTGAAGAATAACAAGGGCAAACACTGGGTGACGTGACCAAACGCCAATGCAGCATCTATTACACACTGCGCCATACCTTTTTATTTCTCAGGTCAGGTTTCTATTGAAGATTTTACACCTGTTAGGAACAATCATGGTGGAAAGTCTAACAATAACAACAAACACCACCACAATCATCATCATCATCATCATCATCATCATCATTTTAATTATTTTGCCAGTCATGCCCAGAAACCTCTTTGAATAGAATCTGTCATTAGTTATTCAACCCTCTATATCTTATATGTTTATTGAATGTCACAAAATATTGATATCTTGGCATGAAAACAGGTACCTGTGACCCAGACATGTTTAATGCTATTTCCCGACACCGAGCACTGTTTTTGTGTAGTACCCCTTTGCAACGTGGCCCAAATATATATACTTTATTAAACACAACGATTGAATGTGCTGCTCCTTTGTGCTTGAGCTCTTAGGGTTGGGTTAAGGATTAGGGTTAGGGATATTAGGTTTACTATTAGTTTAGTTACTGCCAATTGTTAGCTATAGATTATAGACACTTGACATCTGTCGAGAGTTGAACAAAGGTACACATGTTGTACAGCGGTATTCATCAGGTGACAGTACCCACTTGGAGAATGCAATGGTTGTAAAGGAGAGTGCAATGTTCCGGTTACTACCGCAACCTCGCAGGACCTCAGCTGAGCGAAGGTGGTGTTGTGAAGCACAGCAACACATTACTCACCAATAGAAATACAGGTCATTTTGTGCTCCCAGGGCCTCTTCTAGAAAAAAAAAAAAAAACAATGGGTACGTAGAGGACTTGACCCCAGATCCCAAAGGCTGTTTATTGATGTTCCAGTTATGAAACCTGCTTTTTTTCTTTTTAATTACTCATTCTGGTCAGATGGAGTTTCCTGGACTGCCCCACGGTACCTTTAACTTGTGGAATTATTTTTATTAACCATTATTTGGCTGACGACAGGGGGGGCGCGGTGGCGCGGTGGGTTGGACCACAGTCCTGCTCTCCGGTGGGTCTGGGGTTCGAGTCCCACTTCGGGTGCCTTGCGACGGACTGGTGTCCCGTCCTGGGTGTGTCCCCTCCCCCTCCGGCCTTACGCCCTGTGTTGCCGGGTAGGCTCTGGTTCCCCGCGACCCCATATGGGACAAGCGGTTCAGAAAATGTGTGTGTGTGTGTGTGTATTTAGCTGACATCTTTGTCCAAATTGGCAACCAATGTTAGGTTTGTATACTACTCCAATTGCAATTAGTGACCCATTCATGTAGTTGGGTATTTTTTACTCTTTCAGTTCAGGGTAAATGTTTTCAGCAAAGGTACTACAGGAGGAGGAGGGATTTGAACCAAGTCCCATAAGCTGGAGGATGATGGCTCTAACCACTGTGCTACCTGCTGAAACATGGAACAGTCATCTTCAGCACAAACACAAAAATGCCAAGTGAGCCTTGTTTTACTATGGCCAGGTGCCCATCCGCTCACTGTGGGAGGTCATCTGGACACCGTGCACGTAATGCACCATAGGGTCCTTGTGCTTGCACATTCAGGAGTGTCAGTGTCATGCAATGATGACTGAGTGCTGCTCCACCACTTCCTGGTGCAGTGCTGGGTGCAGTGAACTCCATGCTGTCCTAGACTGCCTGCCCATTTCGTTTTCCTTGGCACAGTCAAGGATTAACAAAGAAATCATTTTCTTGTGCTCTTCCTTTACATTATGTATGCAATACTGATACCCATCTAATGTTTTCAACAGTAAATATGAGCATTAATTAAAATCAGGCCCTTTTTTCTTCTTGTACACCTTGAGTTGGAGAGACAGGGTGAAATTGGTGTGGTGGAAACAAATTTAACTAATCAGTTTTAGCTTTGCACTATGGGCAATGGGGACTGTGTACTGTGATTTAAAAATTTACCCTTTACATCACATCTGTTTCACGAATCATCAGATTTTATTTTTTATTTGAAATATGGTTGTTTTTTTATGATGAAATCCAGTGCATGTCTCATCATCTGGGGAGAGACAGAATAACAACTCTGAAATAACTGTCCTGAAACTATTCTGAAATAACTATCCTGTGGCCCAGAGCAACGGCAAATTAGTTTTATGTTAACTAACAGTGATAAGCTCATCTAATGTACCGAGACAGATGTTAACCATGCGTCACCAGAACAAATTGAAAGCAATCCACTGTGATTTTACTATTCATCATGAAATAACATCAATATAAGGACATACACAAATGTGCAAAGTAAAACACACAGACACAAACAAATTGTCCCCCAGATACAATAATTGTACAAAAGTAATTTAAAGACTGGTCTTATCTAGTTACTGGGTATTAAATTATTATAAACTACTAAAAAAGAAAATAATATGATTAGTTAAATTGCATGAATATCACCTTCTGTAGATGAAGCAATTTATTAAGTGAAAATGTACTCTTTAATATGTTAAGCAACTGCAACATGTCCATCTTATAATATCATTTAAATACCAATAGAAGATAAAGTATAAACAGACAAATATAAGACTGAATTTAAGTATGTCCTGCATAAATTATTCAACACCTGCTAAAATGAGAAAGAGGGAATTTACTCACAAAACATTTCCAAAAAAAAATTGTGCATGGATGCTGTTATGCTGTCAGCACTGAGCAGTGTTTAAAAAAAAAATCTACCTTAATATAATAAGGAACTGAAGCCCAAGGCTATCGGAAAACATTTGAAAGAGCATAATTAAAAAAGACATCACTTAAGACTTGTGAGGAGTAGCTATTAAACTCCTTTAATATTTTAGCTACCAGAGAGACGTGTTAGTCATTTTTGTTATTGATGTTGTCACGGGCCCGTGTCCAACAGCGAATTGTATTTCTAAGAGCATTCCAGTTTGAAAGGCCTAAGTCTGACGTCCGAATCAGAGGGTCACTGGTCTCCAGCTAAGTCACAGATCCTCATTCCCAGGTGTTGTGACGAAAAGGGGTGTGTGATTTGACTTTAGCGCTGAACCACAGGCAGCCTGCCACTTTCACAAGAGAAAGTATTGGGAGAGATGATAGTTTGGATGATGCTTTAAGGCAGGGTCACCAACTAGGTCCTCAAGCGCTGAGAGACATGCTGATTTTCTCAGAGTTTCAGGGTTTAATTACTTTACTGAAGTAAACACTTCAGATCGAAAATATCCTCACCTGAGATTTCAGATGTCAGCTAGGTGCTCATTAAAACCTCCTCTAAGACCTCCAGTATGGCCCTTGAGGATTAAGGCTGGGCACCCCTGGCCTACAGGTATGTAGCACTGGTCTAATTGAAGAGATGGGTGTTGTGGTAACAGCTTTAAAATTGAGGTTGACAGCATCCACATCAGCATACCGAGAGAGCAGGTGTGTGTGATAACCATTTCTAATGAGGCCAGATAGGTCACACCTGTCTTTCAACTCCAGCAGTAGCCGCAGGAGGTAAGGCAGGTTACTGTTTCGATTTTATCGGATCACTGGGAGGAAAGAGGAGGTGGTCCTGCCTGTTTGGCTTCGCTGGGTGGCCTCCAAAGGAGCAGACAAGTGAGCAGTAGCTGAAAATAAACATGATTTTTCTCTGAAAGGACTTCATCTTCACAAAAGGTTGTGAGCAGCAGCCGAGTGCCTCCGTCTTTTGCCTTTTTTTTTTGCCTTGTCAGCATAAATTTGTTTCTGTCTGCATCGGATTTACCCTGTTGTGTCAACAGGCTCTTAGGAAAGTCCCACTAAAGGAAGCTAAATGGGATTAGCTCAAGGGAGTCTGACTGTTTTATATGTGCTGCAGCCAGAATTTTAGGATTTTAATGGGGGTTGCTGTGGAAGACATTAACACACCGTGTACTTAAGGGGATGCCCGAGAACTCCTCCTTAGCTTGAGGGTAAACTGAAGGATGAAAGCATGTGAGATAGCTAGAAGGCACTAACGGGGAGTCTTCAATGTGCATATTCTGCTGTGTTTGAAACTGTTTAGCTCCTACAAAATAACCCAGCCACTATTTCCAAGCACAGTGCTGGGAGATACTGTGAATTCCTGAACAGATCATAAGTGTGCAGAAAGCTAATTATGTTCATTACTATAATTCTGTAAACTACATTAGCACTAATTATTCATTGTTAGGCTGGCTAATATAGAAAACGCTCTTGTCAGATTTGACACAGCGCTGACAAATAATTACTGCTTTTATGCACAGTTTACCTTGCTGGTAAGTTAAATACAGCTACAGCTTAGTTTTGGTGTGCCTACAAAAGGGAAAAACATAAATGTTAAACAAATGTATGTCATTCATTCATAACTTTGGGCATTTATAATGCATGGTCACAGTGGTCCAGTGCCTATCCTGGAATCGCAGGGCATCAGGTAGTGTACAGCCTGTTACAAGGCATTCACACACACTAATTTGTTCACACATACACACTAAGAGCAGCTCAGACATCACTTCACCTTAAACAGGTTTTTGAGCTGTAGGGGGAAACCTGAGAACATGTATGTTAAACAAAATAAATTGAATATTGGAAATACATTGCAAATACATTACGGCTTGTAAATTAAGTAATTGTTTTTACAAATACTGAAGGAAAGAAGCTTTGAGTTAAGTGTTCAGTGAAATTCCAAGGAATGTGTCATGTTAGCTGTTGAATCTCTTTTTACAGAATAAAACTGATACAACACAACCAGAAAACACAAATCCTGCACCAGACAACTTTTAACATAAGTGGCTGCTGTAATACTTCTTCTATTTTTTTTTTTTTCTCTGAGCAAAAGTAAAAGCAAAATGAAAGTTATTTTTTTGAAGATCATCAAGATGACCAACGAGGTCTTTTGCTTCTTTTTCTTGCGCAGATCTATGTTTGGATGCTCTTCTGTACATAAGACTTCAAGGAAGACTGTCAGTGATGTTTGATCTGTTTTTTTTTACAAGACTGCCTGCTGTAAACAAGAGCATGTTGAGGACATATTTGTTTTTAATTTGATCGAAAAAAGAACCTGACAGCTCCTAGTCTTCGGGGAATATTTTCTTCATGCTTTGTAATCAATAGCCGTCTGTAAAATATCACTCTTCAGCGGTTAGTCACAAAACACATTTGCTTGCTTGTTGAATGATAGCTGGGTAAACAAAACTGTATTTACATATGGATCCCAATGCTGATGACAAAAATAAGGTAGACAATATCTAAATATATATATCTGTTGGAAACCTGTTAAGAACCCAAGCACTGCAATGCATGACAAGGTACTGCTGGTGTGTAAAATATAGCTTGTGATTGCTGCTCAAGACACTCAGTCCAAAATCGCCTTTCATTCATCTTTTTACATTGATCCTTTGAACACTCAAGTACCACAGTGTTGAGATCAATAATGCTGCTGTTGCAAAATTACCTTTCTTATTAATATCATCAATCTTTTTCCATAAACATCCTAAAAACGGCAATTAAGCACACTATCTGACAATTAAATGGCTTTCAGAAGCACAGCACATTAAATTGTCCCTGTCAGAGTATGGAATAATGTCCTCTGCATTCAATGTCTATAATGCATACCATTAATTAAAGTCAGCTTTTATTTGCGCAGATAGGCCTTAAGTAACATTAATTGAACACTCGGACCTAAAAGTTACCTGAATTTTCCAGCACTGTCCTTGACCATTATCATTTAATGGACTGCATTAAATTTGTGTAGAAGAACCTGTGCATAAGTCTGATAGCCTAAACTATATATTAGCTTATATGTCTGATACCTTGAATGTAGCACTTTAACATTTTTAGAAAATCGTAAATTTTACGAGTGTTTACATTAGCCTCTTTTTGTGTTTGTTTTACAAATTGGCTTAATTTATCTTACGTATGTAATACCTGTGATCCTTTCAAATTTCCTAGTCTGTATTTCAGAACAAAACATGTTTCTATTGTTGTATATCTGCATGATTTGATTACAAACATGGACAATGTTTATTTTTTCCTCAAGACTTTTGTGACTCCTAATGTTTAGCATCACCGTGGCTTTTATTGTAACACAATGCTTTTGGATATCTTTATGATCCATACACACACACACACACACACACACACACACACACACACACACACACATTTTCAGAACCGCTTGCCCCATACGGGGTTGCGGGGAACCGGAGCCAACCCGGTAACACAGGGCGTAAGGCCGGAGAGGGAGGGGGACACACCCAGGACGGGACGCCAGTCCGCCGCAAGGCACCCCAAGCGGGACTCAAACCCCAGACCCCCTGGAGAGCAGGACCCGGTCTAACCCACTGCCCCACCGCGCCCCCTTTATGATCCATAATCATATCATAATCATTGGGTGCCACAATGAGTAGCACTGCTGTTTCACAGCACGTGGGTGGTGTGAGAGGACCTGGGTTCGATCCACGCTCAGTTTGTGTGGAGTTTGCATGTTCTCCCGTATGTGTGTGGGTTTCCTCCCACTGTCCAAAGACATGTTGTTCAGATGCATTGATGACTCTAAGTCACCCATAGTGTGTGAATGAAACAGATAGTGTGTTTCACTGGTGTATGGATGAGTAACTCATTGTAAGCAGTGTATCTCGCAGTGTAAGTCATCTTGGGTGACAAAAAAGATGTGGGCTGATAACACTACGTAGAGTTCATTAGAAGATGCTTTGGAGAGGCAACCGCAATCAAGCTTTGGTTGATTTTCATCTAATACATCCTAGGACAACAAGCTATTATTTGTTAGGCAGATAATAAGATGGCGATAATATACAGAGTGATATTAATTGCACAGAAATTAAAATGTGCAATTAGTGATACAGGTACAGAAATAACTGTGGACAGTTAAGACAGATTCTGCTCTGGTGTTTTCTCAAATATGCTTTTTCAATTAAATATTTCCATGTAATGAGAATATCTGTGATATGGTTTTGCTTTAATATGACCATGAAATTCAGGGTGCAGCGTTATCTTGATACGGCTTTGCGAGCTCTTATTCTTTTTATGCTGTAACATGAAAAGAAGCCTTGCACTGGATTAATGGTGTCTGTTATTAAACTGAGACTTTGGGGACTTTTATTTTGATGATCACAGACACTTTAATGTTAAATAGTTTGTCACTTAGTGGGTTTGATTCAATTCTCAAAGGTCTCAGACACTATCCAGAGCTGATAAGATAGCATTCTGGGGAAAAAGATATTAGAATAAAGAATGAACCATCCAGTAAGGAAATAGATACAGCAGAGGTGTAGAAAATTAGAAGTTTGCAAAGCAGTATGGCAAGTTTTTAAAAAAGTAAAAAAAAAAAAAAAAAGTATAACAGATTGAAATAAACAAAAAATTCTGATTGTAAAATAAATGTCAGTTAGATCTTAAAACTCCATTGAAACTGTAATAACAACATTAACAAAAAATTCTTTCAATTGTTTTATGCTATTTTTAAATCTCAAAGTAAATATATTTTCCAAAAGGGATTTTAATCATATGTAGAAAAACAGCTGATAAAATCATTTGGCAACAACAGTAGCTTTAGGAAAATCCATCTTACCCTGTTTCGTACCAGTTTTATTTTACTTAAGGATATGTTATGGAACTCCCAGAATCTTGAAGCTTAGAAACAGAAAGGCTCAACTTTATTCTCTTTTCTGAACTTTGTTTTTCGGCTCCACAAAAAATATTGTGCTGTTTTTACTTAATGCTCACTGTTGCCAAGCGCTGTTCAGCTTTAACTGAACACAAACAGATCATTGAAGTTGGTGGATCTAAGGACGTTTCACAGGTGATCTAAGGCCATCTGAGAAGTCTCAGAAGAAGGCTCCAAGAAATGTTTGGTTTGTCTCAAGCCTACGCTTTTTTGAAACACCTTTGCATATTTTGCTTTTTCTCTTATCTTTTTGTTTTGTCCGCATTTCCGAAAAAAGTGAAAAAGTGTTGTCCAATTCATTTTCACTGGAACAATAGCTCCCCAACACACTGTTCTCCTTCTGATCTATTACCATTTCCCCCTGAACTCAGCAGATTATAGCTTGTGATCCTAAACCAATCTCTCCCTTGGTGGTTTCAATAGCCTCTGCCTCATATGTGCTTTAATCAATATAAGGTTTTCTAGCTTCACCCGTTATAAATCCACAGTGTACGTAGTACCTAGATTAAAACGTTTCTTATTTGATGTTCTGAACCCTGCAGACACCTTCAGTTTTTTACTTGGTGTTTATTGATTTATTTTATAAGTATGCAAAAAAATCCTATAAGTCATGGAGATTTTCAATAAAGGTTATTAAAAAATAATAAATAAGTTAAATAATAATAAAAAACTGTTACTAATTATATACCAGCAGCACAAAACTTTCACACACAGCATGAGAGAGTGAGAGAGAGCTTGTTGATAAAAAATTAAAAGAAGTTACTTTTCTTTGAAGTTATTTCTGAACTGAGACACAACACATGGGCACAAACAAATTTTAAATTTAAAAAGGATCCTTGAATAATTCATGTTCTATTTGGGAACAGTGGCACCTGGATTAAATGTAATGCTTCTTAATGACTGCTATAATTTATGAATAATTAATACCAGTGACTGTCAGAAGGCATATGAAATATATTCATATGCATGTTTTACACTGGTAATATTTTAAAATAATTCATTATGTAACATTTCACATGCATTACTATTGAAAAAAATAACCTGCCATAACACAGCATCCATTCACCCTCTCTAAATTTAATATATTCCATAAATACAAGTCATACAAATTCAGCACTGGTTACAACAATATGTTCTGAATGTTGATATTTGATTTTCTAGCACTTATTAAAACATTTCAATAGAACAATTTCGGTAAAATTTTAATAAGAATAAGCAGTATTATTGTCTAATGCCACCTGTCTGAAACAAAGTAAGACGGGTATATTTCATGTGATTATTATTTCTCGGACACAGAAGTTCAGTAGCTATGATTACATACATGAGTTATGTTAAAAGGGAGACACTATCCCTGCGCGATGCTGAATTATCCCTGGCTGTGTTCTGCACACGAAGGGCTGTGATCACTCATTGTAATAACAATGGTTACCAAACTACTTGAGCTCCACCCTGCTGTCTTTGCTGATTGACAGCAGTTGCTACTGAGGGTACTGCAGTTACTGGAGTTTTCCTGGCAGAGGAGAGTTAACACTGAGTTATGCTCACCCAGGAAGCAGAGCTTAATTTCTCACTTCGGTGTGCAATCTACTGTGCAGTTATTTTGTGTTCATGCTAAAATATTTTCCATTAAAGAAACTAATGAAATTTTAGATTTTAGTTTACATGTCACTGTGGTTAAATGTAGGCAGAGTACAGTGGATTGTATATATGCATTCTGAAAAGTACTGGTGTGAAATAAGTATTTATGGGCCTCCAGCTGAAGTTCAGAATGCTTAACAAAATAAAGTCAAAAAATGTAGCATTTGTAAAACCAGCCATTAAACACAAATAAAACAAGAGACAAATAACTTTTGGAAAAAGCCAGAAGAAAAGGGGGAAAAAAACAACATCTGTGGCTGATGCAGGAAACAAAAACCTCTGGGAAAAATGTAGTAGATTTCTGAAAACCATATGCAATTCTGTCAAATTAGTAATTCTCTTATTTATTACCTACAATACCTTCTGTGTTTTTAACCAATTTTTAATAAATTATTTTTAGACCAAAAGACATATCCATTATATTTGGGGTAGGAGTATTTTATCTATTTAACACCTGCATTCAATAAATACATTTTGTGAGCACTGAAGTATTGCATTATGTTTACAGCACAAGTAATATAAATAGACCTCTGGAATAGAGTGAGACTTAGGAAACCATCCATTACATTTAGGGCTAGCAGGTTGTGTACCACATTCCCCACTGCTACCTGGGAGGTAGCCATCTATCCTGGTTGGATACTAATGATGGTTTTGTCACATCATTCGCAGGCTGTGCCAGAACAGTTAGCCATCTGTTGAATCTTGAAAACTATCTGTTTTCACGAAGAAATGGCTTTGGAGGAGAAAACTGCAAGTCTTTTGAAAATTAGAAAAAAAAAAAAAAACCTTGTCAACTTTTGTGTAATATGCACCCAAATAATTTTTTATTTTATTTAGTCTTTCAGGAACATTCTCATATCTAATACATGGTTAAGCTGAAAAAGTTGACTGTTTATGCCTCAAGCAATGAATATAAATATTTATTTGCTTCATTTCATTTTCCTTATTTTAGCCTCAGTATTGTCAATACATCCCAATAGGCGTATTTTAACTTTCACACACTATAATCAGCGTTTTAGCTACTGAAGTCAGATAGTAAATTTATTGTAAAATGAAAAGTTCACTTTCAAATTTTCAGTTGTTTTTATGTAATAAAATGTTGCTCTGGACAACCAACCAACCAATGTCAACAACCGCTTGTCCTGAGCGGGGTCACAGCAAGCCGGAGCCTCCACAGCAACACGGAGTGCAAGGCACACAGTACTAATCAAATTTGGGACATCCTATTGCGATGTGATGCTGTTTGACTTTAACAAGGCTCTTTTAGATAACTGCACTACCTTTCATGGGTTATATTAACCTGCCCAGCATCACAGTCAACCACCAGCATGCAATTTCCACTGGAGCTGTTTTCTTGGCCCCTAGAATAACAAGTAACTGCTCACATCCTTGTATCAACCTTGGACTTGGGCCACAAACCACTCAAGCTGCACTGCTTAGCCAGACACTTGCTAATGTACCCCTTGCCTGCAATTTATTTTCAGAAGAACCAATGTGGCGGCAAACCCACTCCCATGCTTGGTTGCAGCTGCACCCATTTACTCAAATCAGGGAAAGCATGAACTGATCTGGCTATCCCAAACCATTTCTGTCCCATACAAACTATTGCTATTTTAGGAAAAAAAGATTCCACACTAAGTTCATTTCATTTGTTTGAACAGAGGTAGACCTGTCTTGGCTGAAAACCTCCTGTGTAGCCCAGAGGCTCTACATGAATATGAACTTCTTTTTCAGAAAACATAGGGTATATGATGGTCATTCTATAAAGTAATAACAAAATAGTCAGGTGCATAGCTTTACTATGCTGCATATCTTTACGTAGAACTACGTGTGGGTGGTGCGAGAAATGAAACGAAGTTGTGTATGCAATCATCATTTGTTGGGCGACAAATCATGACACTCCACAGATTCAATGGAATCGTACATGGCAAGAATAGGGCGATGATATGAGAAGTATGATATGTGGTTGCTGCATCACAAGCCGTCCAAATTTCATATGAAGACCATGTCGATGCATGAGCCGCCGAGTGCTGTAGGCGACGTTGTCAAGGCGAGCCTCAAACCAAATGTGTCACGCATGAAGTCAAGGAAGGCGGCATTCTCGCTTCTGGATATGTCTACGTTGAAATCACTGGCGAGCATGATGGGCATGTCATGGTAGCCTTCTGCAGGTAGAAAGCGATTGATGTGGCCAATGTTGGGGCTGAACATGGTGAGGTAGTAGGATAGGAAGTACTGCACATCGGCTTGTGCTGCACGGTGATGTTGGGTGTGCGAGAAGTCGATGGTTGCGGCTCCAAGGCCGCCTCAGGCGATTTTGCAGCCTCCCACGCCGCCTTCTCCCGCTCACGCTGCTCACACTTTTGCTGAGCCGATGTCTTGGCTGGTGTCTTTCAAATCCCAGAGACCTCAGCTTGCTCCCTAAGTGCAGCTCATTGTCACGATAGTACTTTGCGTCGTGTTTGTTGGGCATCTTTGAAATGTTTAATTCTATGATCCGCCTTCGGGCCCCCTACCTTGGTCTAAATGAAGGTTTTCCTGCTGGCGCGATATGTGTCCGATAGCGCGGCTCTGTATCTATGAACTGAGGTGCTGATGTCAACGCTATGACATGTGATTTGAACATGGTAACATGTAACGCAATGCGCTGCAACTCCATAACGAGCCAAACGTGGGACATTTTTGCAACGTTGCCTGCTCGCTCAGGCTGAACCGACAGTGACCGTTCATATCTCGTTTGATGCGGTGTTCCTTCCTCTGTCCAGCAGTATATGCACTATTGCTCTGTGTCTTTTCATTTGCGAGCAGTAGCAGTGAGACGGGGTTGCACTTTTACGTGACAGGTTGCATTTTTATGTGACGGTGAGTTCCAAAGTTACCCCCCCCCCCCCCCCCCACCTACTGAGGACAAAGACGTAGTTCTATGTCAAAAAGAATGAATATTTACTGATGATTTTTCCAGGGCTTATTTTGTACATCCATGAAGATTTAAACCATAAAAACTTTGACACAGGGCTCTGTGGATCTGGAATTGTATCTAAGCATTTGCACAGCAGCTGAAAGCCTGGTACACTGCTGTTGGTTTCCATATGTAGTCGATACTGAACGCAGGTCTCAGTTCTGTCAGTACCGACTACATATGGAAACCAACAGCAGTATACCAGGCTTTTCACTTCTGTAAAGTCTAACTCATTTCTTAGTTAGCAGGGAAGTAGTCAGCTCTGTCCACATGACTTCGAACCATGCAGTAAAGTACATCTCCGCTTTGTTCACTGAGGATCAGTCATGTATGAGTTGTATCAGAAAACAGATTTTCAAGACTAATGTCAGGCTAGTAATACGCTGTATGTTTGAAAGCATTCTCAAATGTGTAGACTAAATTCAGTAGTGATGTATGATGTGTCTAAAGTGGAAACTGATATTGGAAAATGCATTAGTTAATCATTCTCAGATTAACATCAAATTAATTCAGGAAAAAGGGTTCTGCCGGCAATGTTCATGTATGCCAGAAAAGGTCCCACTGCTTGATATTAGCCTCAAATGGAGAAGCATTTGAAATACTGAAATATTCATAAGGACCATTTGGAGCATTCTTTAAAAAACAAATTCACATTAATTGCATGTGATTAAATAGAAAAGTTAATTTTTCTGAATAAGTTTCTGATTTATAAAATGGTATGCTGTGTAAGTTGTCAGACGGAAGGCTTGGGGATAGTGGTTTGAAAACACTCTTTAAGTCCATGATACCAGTAAGTTAACTGATAAAGACTGGTTAAATAATAAATGAAGCAAACATAACAAACCTTCTGCTCCAGCTTCCGAGGCCATCCTGTTACAGTGGTTGTGTTGACTACTGTATGTTGGCAGGCCTCTTTAACAGTACCTAGTGACATGCCTGGCACATAGGAGCATCAGTGTAAGGCAATGCTCCTCCAACTATTCCTGTCTACTCCTCTGTGGCCTCATGTTACTCTTGATGTGAAAAACAAGTGACTCAGCAGGGGCATAAAGCACAGCTGGCCCTGGCTCTCCTGAGTAGCCCACATAGCTTGCAGTGTGAAATACAAGACAAAATGGTAGCTGTTACCTATTGCTTTCTGGTTTATACTCTATGGATGCCTCTGGATGCTGTATGGATGCACCTTATGCAGTCACCAGAGTTGGTGACACAAAGCGTATAACTCAGAAATAACACATAAATTGTAAAACAGTGTTGGGAACATAATAATAACAGTTAAATAATCAATCTGATACCCATTTTATGTAAATTTACAGTTGACAGTTAATTAACGGTAGATACCCCGTATACCAGGGAAATGGAGCCATGAGCTTCTCACACTGTTTAGCTCCCAGAAATACATTTATTAATAGTGACACCAGTTTTTTTGTTCATGAATGTGGGAGATTATAGCTTAGGCCACATCACATCACCTAGATGGACTGATGCATTTAGTTTGCTCAGGTAGAAACAACTACCAGGAGGAAGCATTCCACCCTTTGAGCATGAAAAGAGGAGAAGGATTTGATAAAAAAGGTTTCATGATTGTGGTTGTTTTAAAGTTGGTGTTTTGGTTATGTGCGTTTCAGTGCATTTCTCTGTGGCCCAGTAGGGAACATCCTATTGCTGGTTTACACCAGTAGCTCTTTTTTGTTTAGCATATTAATTAAACTGATTTATGTTGATCCATCATGGAAAGAAAACATAATAAAGCTTAAAACGCTGCCTAATAACTGGTCACTCCTTGGGTTAGAAGCCCTCGTGTCTCAGTAGACTTCTGTGAAGAAATAGCTATGGATGTACATGCATGCAACAATCTTTCAACCACAGTTTCTAAAGTGAAATTTAAATGGGTGTTTTGCAATTCAGTATTTAACTTTTACTGACCGTGTAGCTTTGTAACCACTGAGAATTTAATAAGCAAATGGAAAAAAAAAAATCCATTGTGCTGTTTGCCTTTGCAGGCAAGCTATGAACAGCTGGCAAACTACAGAATGAATTTCAGTTTGTGATGAAACCACATTATAAAAGCAACTAGCTCAGCCATAGCTAAATACCCATTGTGATTTCAATAAAAACAAATGTCTGAGTTGTTAATGGTTTGTGCTATAATTAATTATAACCACGAGAAGACGAAACAAAGGACAGTGCCTGTGTAAATTTACCTTTCAAAATAACTGCATACACACTACGACTAGTTATCTACTTCCAATATTTTGCTTTATGACTAACTTGCTTTAAAACAGTGCTAATGGACCAGCTGAGGCCATTCAATAGGCCTCCATCTATTTCAACAGCACCTGGGCACATATGCCAAAAACAGTTGTGGAAACTATAAACTTTACTCTGCCATTAATGAAACAGATGGAGGCTGTTTTTCCAGTAAACATTGTTTTCGAGAAGAACTGCCAAAACCTTAAATGTCTGAAAGTACACCTAAAAACTGTTCTGTATTTTGGATATGTTTTAAGTACTAGTGTTCATAAAGTGTTTTCACTTGCATACATTTCTGTTTTCTTTCTGTACTGAACAAGTCATGACCAATTTCCTTTATTGTCACTCGATTTCAATAAACGACAATATACCTTTTCCAAAAAACTGTTTGGTATTCTGGTGTTATTAAATTTATCAGCACTGAAAGGAGAAATGTTACAGGCATAAACATCTGGAAGTGGCAATATAACAGTTGTGTCATTTTTGTTTTTCTCAGTGAGGAATGCTACACTATGCTATAAATATGAAACAGAAGTGCCGTCTTTGTAAGTCCTTACTACCTTAAAGTCTGAAGGAAACAGTTTGCTGAAACATCTGCATTATCAATGTACATGTTTTATTTTATTTCCGTTATATTTTAGCAATGTTTCGATTATCATGGGTTATTAATCCTGGTGTGCGATTAAACTAGCAACATGTGAGCTTCAGGCAAACATATGTTTAGTACAGAGATTTGACACTGTATTTATAAAAGGTCTAAAAGTTAAATTTTCCCATTAAATAGAAAGAAAAAAGAAAAACAACTGTTACTGAGTCATAATGAGCTTTATCACAGTCAGCCTTAACTTTAATTCTGCTTATGGTTAACCTATCAGCAAATCTGTTGTCTTCTTGTGTCTCCATTGTTGTGTGTAAAATCATGAATACCTTAAAAAGCCAACACAATAACAAAAAAGTTAAAAAAAAAAAAAACTTTTAAAATCTAACTTGTGCTCCTTTCTTCTTAAAAGAACTGAAAATTGGATCATTGATCCTAAGCTGAGCTTTAAGTTTGCTTTATCCTTCATATGCTTATGATCTTGAGCTGTCAATGCTGTTTCAGCTAACGGGCCTTTGAAAGCATATGAATCAGAGAGGGAAGGCAGCACTGTGCGATGTGTGGTCTGCTTCGCCCGTTCTGAAGAGATGAATCATCTCTGATTCACCCCCCTCCTTTTCTGTCTCTCTCTGTAAGGATCTATACTGTCTTCGTACGGCTGCACTTACAGCTCTCCCAGAAACTCAGCACCAAACAAAACTTCCACCTCAGAGACAGGAGTTCATTTCATTGTTACCAAGATGACTTTCGGTTTATTTATTATACTGTAATGATTATTGAACAGTTCGATTCTTGAGTTTATTGTCCTCGCCGAAAGGGTCTCTTAGAGTTAGGAGATGGGAAACCTCCAGGCTTCGATGGGGTCTAAGATGCTCCGAAACTCCCAGATGCTGAAAATCCACACTGACAGGTGCTCAGCACTTTGTTGTGGATTTGTAATCCATGGAGCTCTATTAATCTGCTCCACAAAAGAAGGGGAGATAGACAGCCCCACTGTTCCCTTTCTGCAGCCTTAGACTGTGTGAGGAAATTTGTGAGGACAAGAGAAGCTGCTGCTCTCACAGCACCACCTGCTGTGATACCATCCTCTTCCCTCCCTAAATGTGTTCCACTCTGCTTTGCACACTTGTCAACAACCACCCTGCCGCCGCCATGGAAAGATCCTGTATTCTAAAATCCAAGGAAATGATCTTGATTATACAAAGTATGTTGTGAACCTGCCCCTTTGTTGTTAATTAACCTCTTGCAAGCTCTTAAGAAACTCAAGAAGAAGATGGGCTTCTATCAGCTGACCACTTCAAGATGTCCTCGCTCCTTATGACATGAAAGGACAGAATTAGCAAATGAATTTGTCTTAATCTGAATAACCTCCTCGATTTGGAGTAGTAACATCAGGTAACCCTATCAGTTAATTGCGCAAAGTGTTCCGGGGCTATTTTGATTGATCTAGCTGGATCACATTAAAAAATGTTGGACTCTATGATGATAAATACAGCTTTTCGTGCCTTATAAGCATGTATTAATTACAGAGAGCAGCACTGACCATGACCTAACACTCTGAGAGGTATAATTACACATCCATCGTTCATATTTTAATTGTTTCTCTTTTCCGCTAATAAGCCATGTAATGTCTCATAGAAGGTTATTAATAGAGCTGATGATGGTATCTTCAAGTACATAGGGAAAAGGCTTGTGAAGTCATAAAGAGATATAGCACAGAGGTTTTTAGAGAAAAGTTGCTAGCATTTGGGGTAATTTTATGTTTAAGACGAGGAAAATGGAACCTCCTACTTTGAAAATGTATGATTGCAATTTGTTCGCATCAGAATAAAACATTATCCTTCAAGGCTGAATGCCTCTAATTGCCAGTCATATCAGCCCCTTGACAGAGGGCCCTAAAGCGGAGTGGCAATAATCATTTTTTGAATTAAATTGTATAAACGGAAGAAAAAGAGAATGTCTAGCCAATTTCAGCTTCTTTTTCATGGGCATTGATAAAACACTGTTCATTTTGAATTGACGTCAGTATGTATTCCACCTAAGAACATTAAAAGGAAATGTGAATTTTAGCTGCTCATTAGGTGGCATGGTTATGTTGAGAGCATGTTTTTCCTGACAGTCATTACTTTAACAGTAGTATTTCTAACAATTTACAAAGCACTTATTGTTCTTTTTAACTGCAGTTTGTCATAGATTTGGATAAACTTTGCATCTAGTGATAAAGTAAAAATAAATAGATAAATAAAAAATAAATAAATAAATAAATTAACACACGCACGCACACACACATTGGCTGAAACTGCTTGTCCCGAGTGGGAGTCGTGGTGAGCTGGAGCCTAACCTGGCAACACAGGGCTGGCTGCGGGGGGGAGAGGCACCCAGGACGGGACGCCAGTCCGTCACAAGGCACCCCAAGCAGGACTTGAACCCCGGACCCACCAGAGAGCAGGACTCGGCCCAGGTCGCCTCACCACCGCGCCCCCTAAATAAATAAATAAATAAATAAATAAATAAATAAATAATAAATAAATAAATAAAGAAAGAAAGAAAGAAAGAAGAACCCTGGAACTAAAACACATGGATGTACAGTACACACACACATTTTCTGAACCGCTTGTCCCATACGGGGTTGCGGGGAACCGGAGCCAAACCCGGCAACACAGGGCGTAAGCCTGGAGGGGGAGGGGACACACCCAGGACGGGACGCCAGTCCGTCGCAAGGCACCCCAAACAAGACTTGAACCCCTGACCCCCTGGAGAGCAGGACCCGGTCCAACCTACTGCGCCACCGTACCTCCGTTTGGATGTATAGTAGTTGCTGCAATTTGATCATATTTCGTCAAAAATCAGGGTAAGAGAGCTATGTTCACTCAGTCAAATGATTGAATGAACATAGCCCTCTCACCCTGATTTTTCCTTGAGGGCATGTTTGCTGGTAGAGGTGGTCTTGCTATGGATGTTGGACAGGTTATGTCCGTGATTAGGCCTCTCAGCGGAGACTATTTGACTAGGCGGTCATGATAATGAAAGTCTCGGATCATCTGTCACACAGACCCCTTGATAATGTTCTCCTCTGCTGCCTCACAGCTCTCCCTGGAGTCCGGTCTGTCACTTGATCACACTGGGGCAGAGTCACACCTAAAAGAAGGCCATCTGTTATGGATCAAGATAGTAACACTTGGACTAATGCAAAACACTATAGGTGTCCAGTTTCTCACCTTTGCATCAATTGCTTACCAAAAAGGTAGAGGTAAAAAAAAGAACCTTCGGTCTTCAACTGTATTTGAAATGAGAAGATTTTAAGTTAAGGACTGCATTTATCAGCAGTTAAAATATTACATTTATTTGTTTGTTTATTTATTTATTTGTTAATTTGCTGTTGGCACAATTAAGATATTCTTGTGGCTATATTTACTTAAAAAGAATTTAGAAACACAGGGCCTCCGTTTGAAGTCCTTGTCTGTACATGAATGAACTTATCTGCAATATTAATTAATCCATTAAAACCCAAAATGAATTGTAACAATTAAATACTTAATGTAAAATCTACAGAATCCATTGAAGATATCTTTGACTTTTTAATTTTATCCTGAATTTGTTTTGAGTTATGGTACTCACTTTTTCGGACAAAAGACCTGCATTTTTTATTGACTTAATCAAGCCTAAAAGAAAAAAATAAATAATGAAATTACTTCTATGAGTATTTCAGCTTTGATAGATTAAATGTAAATTTGCGAATTTTTTTGGCTGCTGATCTTTAAACAGGCAGAGAGACAGACAAACAAATAGCATGAGTTTTGTTCTCGTTTCAGTTAACGATCTCATTCCAGAATTGAATAAAACTCATGTTTTTAAGAAGTGTATCCACTTATTTGTATATTTTATACACATCATATTTAGAGGCCTTAGGTGTTGACAGCCCAAACTTGAAATGTTTGGTGGTGGGATTTCTCTTGCTCAATAAAAAGAATTAGGGATTAAAAAAATGAATTAAAATGAAAAAGACAATCTTTCCCTCTGTGGTGAATAATGATCTAACTGATCATTTATAACTTTAATGATTTGTCATTCAGTGACAGTGATAAGCAACTGGCTGCTGTGATTCAGTTGGAGATCATTACGGAAAAGCAATCTATCACAGGCCGGCATAAACCTTTACCCCACCCAGTTACACTCACAATAACTACTTAACACTAATAACAGTAAAGCTGTGTCAAGAGAATAATGCAGACAATGACACATCAAAACTAGCTACCATGGAAAAAACACAAATATAACACTTGTAAAATTGAATATCTTTACTCTAAAATATTAATATTCTTGTGCTAATTTATGTATAAATGCTTAGAAATAGAAATAGACCATTTTTAACCTTTTATGCCTGGTTTCCCTGCTTAGCGCAGATGACCTTTAGAAGGTCCATGAAGAACAGGCTTGCTTTGAAAAAGCTGTCGGTAGCACAGTGGCACAGCAGTTAGTGCTGCTGTCTCACAGTGTCTGGGTGGTGTGAGAGGACATGGGTTCAGTCCCTGCCAAGTCTGTGTTGAGTTTGCATATTCTCCTTGCGTTTGTGTTGGTTTCCTCCCACAGTCCAAAGATACTGATGGAATATGGACCCATTGTAAGTAGTGTATCTAGCAGTGTAAGTCACCATGGTAAATAAGGTGTGTGGACTGATTACGCTATGTAGTGTTCACTGGCAGTCACTTTGGAAAAAACGTGTCTGATAAATATGTAAATGTAAGGAAAATATCACTGTCTAGTTAAAAATAAGAATTCACTTCATTATCGTCATGATATTATTCTCTGTGAAGGTAATCATTTTTCAATGCAGTAATCTGCAATATTTTCTCTGAGTTTATTTATTGAGATTTTTTCTAGGAGAGGTCTTTAGCTTTCATCAGATTGTGTAAGACGGCTGTGGCCTTGGAAAAGTTAAGACCCTTTGCTCTCTGCAGGTTTCTCACAATCCTGTGAACGTGCAGCAAGTTTTCTATGATACTAAACTAAAAAATGTTGAAAACAGTTGTAGCCTAACACTGAGATACCACGAATGTACTGCAATTACATATACGTTTGTGTAGCATTGCGAATACCTTTCAGTCCTCCTGAAAATACCCCACCTCTGCACACTGCACCTCAAACATGAAACACCAAAGGCCTACTGCTTAACATGAGTTATCAGAATGCAAGTTCATTTGACTGGATGTATTTAACAGAGCACTTAAATATATTCTTCTTGTATTGTTATTATGGCATAACCTACAATGAAGCATGACTCACCCATGTTTATTCTGCAGAGGCTTGGCTTGAGTTTATGACTTCCGTTATGTTTCTGTATGAAATTAACCTTTAAGCTGCTCTATATAATAGCATTCACAAAATAAATTTTATTTATTCATAGAGCTGACACATTCCTCCAAAATGTCTAACAGTATTAACCTACTTAGAATGATATATACATTTATACAGCTGGGTAATTTTTACTGAAGTCATTCAGAAAGATCTGGGATTCAACCCTGGGTCATTCCAGTACATGGCAGGTGCTCTAACCACTACGCCACCTGCTGCCACACCCCATAAATGTCCATTTAAACAACTACGTAAAGCCTTGTCAAAACTGGGGCTATATTTCATTTCAGCCTTCAGGCACTTAAGCAAAGTGTTGCTACTTCTGCTATCTAAGCTCCAAGATAAGGTTGCTTTCTATATATTATTAATTATTTCTTCCATACTCTGCATTTGCTTAGATTCATGAATAAAAGAACATGTTATATAAAGATTATTAATTCTAGCTAAACCTCACATACTGTATAGCTGAGGGGCCATTGTAAATTCAGTGTAATTGAACTGCCCATTTAAGATCCATAAAATACAGTCTGGCCTGACATCAACAGTCACCAGGAAGCATGCATATTTTTACTCTTTTTGGCAGATACCCAGCGATACTTTCTTAGAGCCTCAACTCAGAACGGATCATCAAACATTAATAACTGCTGTGCTGTTTCATATATATTTTGTCAAAGCATAGCGAGATGAACCTGGGATCTAAAGCAGCTTTATAACAATGCTACAGAGATCATCTTTAGGAAGAGAAAAAACTGGTAAATACTGCTGATGCATTCAGACCAACCAGCAAAATAGCACATCTCTCCAGTGAAACTCATACTGAAATCTGCCTCACATCCATTTTTTAAAAAAATATTTTTTAAATTCATTAATAATGTAAAATAATAGATTGAAAATTTCATGTGATTGCTCTGTTTCATATTCCATTATCTATTTGCTATGGAGATTACTGAAGACAGAAGTGTAAATGAAAAGAATATATTTTTAGGGCTATGATGTAAGTTCCAACTTTTTAAAGCTAATTCCCATTTAAAATATTACGTCCTAGAGTCTTCTATGTCACCCTGGATTTCACTGTTTTTGAGTACTGTTCCATCCATCCTTCCATCCATCCATCCATCCATCCATCCATCCATCCATCCATCCATTCATTTTCCAGACCATTTGCCCAGCTACGGTCATGGTGGCAATAGGGAGAGCAGAGAAGCTGTCCCTCCAAACTTCCTCCAGCTCAACCCGGGGGATACCCAGCAGCTCCCAGGCCAACTGGGAATAGGGTCACTGGGACCTACCCCTGAAGCCAGGCCTGGGGCTAATGTTCCTGGGCGAGCGCCTGGTGGCTGGGCAGCCCACGTAAGCAGGCCAGACTCAGCTCATATGACTAGCTGTTTTTGTCTACACAGTCAAAATTAGCACAACGCCTTACCGTGCTTTTACTTCAATTCTGTAGAGAGGCACATAACCTCCTGTAAAAAAAAGACACAATTAATTATGCACACAGCTTAAAACCTCAGCTTATTGTTGCATTATTTCTGCTACCACAATATAATTTATAGAATTTCTATATACTTTATATTGACAAATAGGTGCAATATCAACATGGAGTTAGTTACTAGAAGCCTTTTCACAAGGTAATTACAGATACCTTCATTTCTCATTTCTCAAGTGTTTAATGAGGAAGGTATTGCTCCCTCCCTGCAGGAAACCCCTGTGTAGTATAATATCTCAGCGGGTGCAAGTTCAGCTGGAAAATCTAGTGTTAGCCAATTAGTCACAGTTCGTTTATAGATTTCCTTCACGCTATATGTGACCTTGCTGAAATGCTGTCTCAACGTGGAAAATTAAGGCCACTGCCGTGGAATGAGGAATGGAGTGAAATCCAGGTGAGCTTGAGGCCATTACAGTCCATGCTTTCAGACATGCAGCTCTCTTATCCTATCTAGCAGGCAAGTCAGACACTTAAGTTTTCTTTGACACTTCTTTCAGCGTAACATGCTTCAAAATTACATATCCTCAAGGTATCAGCTGTTCTGTTGGCTGCAACATTTAACATAATCCTGAAGCAAATATCTAAAATAAAATCTGGTCCTGAACAAACTGAACAGTTTAGGTCTCCTAATCTCTTGATCTGCTTTTAATCCATATTTAAAGAGGGACAGTACAAGGTAACTTTTTTTTTAATTTTGAAAGTAGTGCAGGCTGGAGGTTTGTGTGATGTTTTACAAAAATAGTTCATAAAGAGCTTTTACACTTTACACATTTTCTGATAAACACAAATCACTCATTAACTCATTTGAAATAAGTGCTTATGAAAGGCACGGTTTGGAGCCTATCCCAGAAGCATAGTCTTACACACACACACAAACAAAATACAGGCAATTCAGGGTCACCGATTCATCTGAAACACTTTTGAATCTTGACAGAACATGTAAACTCATGTAAAGCCTTTTCTAAAAACTGATATCAACCCAGCCACCATGTGACCCCTCAGAGGTAATCACTACTGAAGAAAAACTTTTAGTTACTTACCACATGAAGTCTTAGAATACCCCTTCTCTACAGTGATCTATGTCTGGAAGTCATTTGGGCATTACTAATGGATTGACCACAAGTCAATTCAATCAGATCGATCAACCCATGAAAAGTGTTCAGATGGCCATTACCTTAGCATTCTTATCAGGGGTATTGCTATGTAATTGCCTGCTTTTGCCAGTGATCAATAGAAAGATACTTTTTTCCATAAACAACTAATTTGGCTTGACATATAAACCCATCTGAATTTGAACTGTACAAAGCTTATGGTTCTTCAGTGTTAATTATATATTTACAAGTTAAATACATGAGTCTTAGTTGTGTTATTTTTTCTTTAAAATGCTGCCTCCTGTTTTTTTTTTCTTTTTTTTTTTAGGGTTTTGTTTTTGCAGCTGTACATTTAAATTTATTTAACATTGGTAAAGTGTTATGAAGTGTCAGAGGTTCGCCAGTCAACTGCCTCCCTTTCCTTGGACCTCATTCTTTTTTACTTAGCAGCATTTCACATAGTCAACCACCAGATACTACTTGCCTATGTATAACAGCCTAGAATCTAAGGACCTCTGGAGAAATGGTTTCAGTCTTATCTATTAGCAAGAACATACTAGGTGGTATGGTTAGGGTTAGGATTTTGGTTTCCAGGCTTCCACTCAACCTCTCTCAGTTGGTGTTCCATAAGGCTGCATCCTAGGCCCCTTAGTCATCTTCTTGCATCACAGCATGCCCCTTGTCTTTGCCTGGTTTGCTGACCACAATCAAGAACTCAGTCTTTTCAAGACTGAGCTCCTCCATCTCCAAGCAGGATTCTCCACCTGTTGACAACTCTCTATCAAAGTGGACAGTTTGTTAATTTAATTTCTTTTGTTGCTCAAGAGCCTGGGAGTAGCAATTGACTCCAGTTTCTGTTTCTCCCTGGACACTGAAGCCATAACCCAATTCTGCAGATACCACCTGCACAACATTGCAGGACCTGTCCATATCTCACAACACTCTCAGATCCTAGTTCAGGCCATGCTGACAACCTGGACTATTAAAACTCCTTCCTGTTTGATCTTCTGCCTTCTGCCAACAAATCTGTCCAGCTGATCCAGAATTGGCTTTCTGTGGCTACATGCATCAAGGTCAAGACAATAGTTAATGGCCCACAAGACGGTCAAAAGGTCTGTAACTTGACACCAAATGAGCCCGATAACTCTCTACACCAAAGCAAAAGCAGACACGACTATGCTCTGTCACCACACACTTAGTTTGACTTATGTGTGGGTCTGTTTTTTGGTAGCTGATAAAAATGAAACTACGTAAAATGTTTATAAAAGTGAAATATAAGAATCATATCAATATTTAGAGATTAAATTTTTTTTAAGTGGAAATTAAATTATTTTTACATTTAAAGAATTAGAAAATTCTAGGGAATTAAAAGAACTGAATTTCGATTTTTAAAAATGTAATCCCTAAATATCGATATGTTTCTTATATTTCTCTTATATAAACATTTTATGTAGTTACATTTTTGAGGAATTAAACATTTTAAAGTCTCAGAAAACAAATATAAATATAAATATATGTGATATAATGGATATAAATATACCTGTTGAAAAGTTTTTAAAAATGCTTTTGTGGAATAAAAATTGCTATCTGCTCTAAAGTGGTAGCAAACAAATCTTTAATACAAACACAATAACTGATAATTATATATTACTGTCATTCTTTGCATCATGCATCAGTGAATGTTGTATAACGTCATCATGCATGTTTTATGTTCATTTAAATGTTTTAACAACTTCTGCGTGAAAAACTCTTTTTTTTCTTTTGTCTGTCCAGTCCAGGGTTATGGCAGTCCAAAGCCAGTACCACAAAACTAACAGGGCTAAAAGAAGCTTATACATACATATAGTAATGCTTTACTTAATATAAGTAGTACACATAATTACAGACATGCATAATTACATGACCAGCTTCGAATATTGAAACAATAGATTTAAATGTAAATATTTAGATTTTGAAATTAAATTAAATATTATAGGAGTAAAAGGAATTGAAAATACTTAATATGTGCTCATATTTTACAAACAAAATAAGAGTTAACACTTGGGATTCAGTTCACTATATTTTAGTTGTCTAAATACTTTCTTGAATGAAGATTACATTTTCTAAAGAAAGGAACTCACCTGAAATGAATGTGTCCAGGCAGGAGCAGTGTTCCTGATTTATTCAAGCTCATCTTCCCAAATTGTACCCTTTTGTGATGGATGCCCCATTAGAAAAAGTTCCAATAAATCACTGACTACTATTCATCCTTTTCACACTCAGTGGTCAGATGCTATCCTCGTTTGCAAAAAAAAGGCAAGATTTAATCCCCACAATCCTGTATATGCAACTTGTTTGCCAGCTGCCAGATATGCCAAGCTTCTCTGTGTTCTGTGTTGCAAAACTCTTAGGCTGAAAAGTAAGTTATAATTAATCATTGAAAAAGGAAATCATTGTAAAAATTGAAACTGCTACTTCTGGCTATTATGGGTATGTGTACCACCTCATTTGGAAAATGGGTTGTTTTGATATTTGTTTTGACATTTTCTTCATTAATCCACTGTATCTGTTTGTTTGTTCAGTTATTTATTTTTAAATTGTATGTCAAATTTCATCTTTCACCTGACATATTGTGGGTGATTCAGGCCTTTCTTATACTTAGCTATATTTTCTTAAAGCCATAGAAATATATGTTATGCTGTAGACTTCCTGTTACTCTCTCTGTATCATTGATGCCATTGTTTACAAACAAAGTATAACTATGAAAAAAAAAAAACATAATAAAACATTGTCTTCTGCTGCAGTAACCTTCGAGAAAGTCTTTGTCTTGAATGACTTTAGAAGGAATACATTGGTGTATAAAGGGTTAAATAATTACAACTTGCCTATTGTGCGAAACCTGACGGTATAAAGCCTCAAAGTAGTAAGAGTCAATGATTAATAATGATACACAAAACTGAAATATACAAAGCAGATGTGTTTTTTTTTCTAATGTAGATGTTATTGTTTTTATGGGGTGGCGCGGTGGCACAGTGGGTTGGACCGGGTCCTGCTCTCTGGTGGGTCTGGGGTTTGAGTCCCGCTTGGGGTGCCTTGCGACGGACTGGCGTCCCGTCCTGGGTGTGTCCCCTCCCCCTCTGGCCTTATGCCCTGTGTTGCCGGGTAGGCTCCGGTTCCCCGCGACCCCGTATGGGACAAGCGGCTCTGAAAATGTGTGTGTGTGTGTGTGTTATTGTTTTTCTTTTTTTTTTTTATTGGGAGGGAATTGTACACAAGCAAACAACCAACCATTCATCCATCCATCCATCCATTAACAACTGCTTGTCCCAAGCGGGGTTGCGGCGAGCCGCAGCCTTACCTGGCAACACAGGAGACTATCCCGGAGACATGGGGTGCAAGGTGAAAGGGGTGAAGGGGCACACCCTGGACGGGATGCCAGTCCATCACAGGGCCACAGCTAGTCATCTGGGCACACAGCCAGGTGAAGGTACTGGAGCAATTGCAGGGCAAGCACCTTGCTCAAGGGCACCACAGCCAGAGGCAGGGATCGAATCGGCATCCTTCGGAGCCAAAGGCATTCGCTATTGTATATAACAAGAATTTATATGGCAAACTCTGTACTTATTATTTTGAATTTTCATTACAAAAAGCATGGATTTTGGTAATTTTCTGCTTTTCTCTCAATATACAACTAATAAAATGAACAGTATAATTACAGTGCATGTAAATAGTTTACATTTACAGTAAGATCATGATAACTCATAAACGAAATGTAGCTGATGCTCATAACACCTATCTAATGGCTTTCGAAATGATTTTTTATTGAACATATTGGTTGCCAGAATTGAATTTCGTACTGCTTCCTCAGACATACTTACTGTCAAGACCATGGAAATTGGGACTAAAGGCTGCTCAGGCTGACTGAATGGAAGGAGAGCAATTTGACATGGAATTTGAGCTTCTCAAATGTAATATAAGTTGTTACCTTTATGGATTTACGACTTCAGAATATACTTTGAAAAATGTTACATTACTTATAACTCTCCTCAAAATGTCTTAAAAAGCTTCTATGCCTTGAAAAAGCAATATTATATTAAAATCACAGTGTCAGCTCTGGCTGTTTATCCTGTTTTTTTTTTTTTTTTTTTTTTTTGCCATCATGATTTTTGAATTCTTTTTGTTGACTTTTTCCCACTATCCAGTTTTACTAATATGCATTTGAAAATTTACAATGTAGTTCTGCTTGTGTATTGTGTTTTATCCTGTCTTCCTGAGTGGTTCCCTGTTTCAATGCACTATTCTTTTATTCTTTACAGCAAACACACTCTTGTACATTATAAGCTGTTGTAATGCAAACTCTAAGATGAGTTCTGTGTTTGCAATTTTCTGCATTTATAGTAATAAGTAGATTGGATTTTTTTAATCTTTATAGACAATTTATGATATGAGAAATCCACCCATAAATGTGAACACACAGTCACCAACATACAATAGATTATATGGCATCTGAACTCCTGCCATTTAAATTAAAAAAAAAAAAAAAAACCTATTCCAGGGGCATCCTTACTCAAAACATTGCCCTTTCAGGAATTTTTGCTTTTACATTATGGGGGGGGGGGGGGGCACGCGGTTGTGCAGTGGCACAGTGGGTCTGCTCTCCAGTGGGTCTGGGGTTCAAGTCCCGCTTGGGGTGTCTTGTGACGGACTGGCGTCCCGTCCTGGGTATGTCTCCTCCCCCTCCAGCCTTACGCCCTGTGTTGCCGGGATAGGCTCTGGCTCCCCACGACCCCATATGGGACGAGTAGTTCAGACGATGTGCATTATGGGGGACTGCCAAAGAATTGCAAAAAGGGAAATAATACAATTTTCCTTGGAAAAAAAAAAAAATTAAAAAAATGGAATGTGCTGCAAAAAAAAAAAAAAAAAAAAAAAAAAACTTTCTGCAACAAGTCAAGAGGCCTAATCATTAATCACTAAAGGGATTCATATACATTTTGGCTTGTAAGAGGTAAAATATTTTACTGAAATATACTGTATGTGTGTTTGTTTGTGTGTGGGAGGGGCCCACACATGATGATATCGTCCACCTTGACAAATGTATGTATCATGGAGGCAGAGATGGATGATGATATTTTCAACTGCTGTGAAATGCTTAAGGATGGTTAAATCAGTATATGACTCACCGGCACATGTCCAGCCTGGTAGTGACTTTGTGTCAAGTAGCATTGAGTGAATTTAGGCAGAGCTTCATTACAGAAATGAAATAAGCAATGCAGGAACTTCATCAAAGAAAACATTTTTACCAATACAAAGTACATAAAATAAAACAACACATTTATTTCTTTTTATTATGCATTAGGACCCTTGAGAGTCATTTGCCAAAGACTGAAAAAGCACAGACACAAAATAAAGTGGCATAAGTAACACCAAAAAAAAAAAAAAAAAACAAAAAAGTTAAAAACAAGTGTGGGAAAAATCCAAAAGGCACCAGAAGGGAGGAAAACAAAATGTGTAAAACTTGTATAGAAATATCCTCTATACTTGGAATTTGCTAAAGAAGTACAGCAGATCTTCAAAAGCTTTGACTATAGGGCCAACTGTAACATTGGATGGTGGACT